>NW_020170509.1:163384-194313 GCF_000524195.1 Echinococcus granulosus | reverse complement strand
ACTTCATTTGTCTAAGCTGTCTCTCACATGGCCTATCCGAACGCTTATGCTTGGGTGCGGAAGGTTTCGGAAACCGAATGTGCTCCCTCGAAAGCATTGCTAAAGAGGTTATCCGTCTACTTTACAAATCGACAACAATGTAGCTGTACCAACAGATTTAGATTTAAGATTTGAGATTTAAGAGAACCTTCGGAGGTTGTTTTTTACGCGTGTAAAAGTTCACGCATTTGTCCAGTGTTTCGCTTACGCTTATTATGTTTTGATTCACTCGCTCTAGTGTTGATTCGTATATAGGTTTAATTCATTTTATCAGCCCACGTATGTGTGAACTAATATTTTAGCTTAAAAGTGGGGTAATGTTAGTAAGGACACATTAGATTAAGCTTTTTCGCTTTGAAATCACTAAAAGCTGATTTTAATTTTATTTACACTTTGTTAGCTTGTGTGTGGGGGTTCTTTAAGTTGATCTCATTATATTTTTATTTAGTTGTCTCTAATTGCCAATTCATTTTCCGTTGTGTACCCCTTCCACTTATTTTCAAATAATACTAGTCGTTAGTTCTAGTAAACGCTGTTTTACTGTGGTTTACTTTAAGGATAATTTTGCCTTCTCAAAATAGCTTCTTTTTACTTGTTTTAGGTCCCTCCAGCCAATATGCCTCCCTGCATTTTCATCCTGGAGCAGGCACTATCAGCTCGTGCACTTCAGGAGATGCTTTCTAGTCGCAACGAGCTTTCCGATGTAAATTTCTACTTACTCTTTGGCCTAACTTTCCATTTTTCTAATCTCTTATAATTACTGTGGATTATTTTATTTTCAGAGCCATACCTCTGGCCATCGCACCCTTCTCTACGGACACGCTATTAGGCTGAAACATCGCAACAGCAGTATGGTATGCTTCGCCTAGTTTCCCAATTTTATTTCAAATGCCAAAAGTTGGCATAATTGGCTTAGTATCTCTTTTTCGCTTAGTATCTGGCTTGTCTAGGCACCAGTTCGACGGAGGACAAATTGGCGTTTGATGTGGGCCTCGAGCGCAAAGCTAATAGTAAGTTCGTTTCAGTCGAACATGCCTTTTTTTATGGGTCTGTGAAAACCATCAGTTCAAGTGTCAAACAAAACAGTCTGTATTTGCTTGGAATAAATCATTGTGAAATAGGGGTCTTTCACAAAGTTGGCAACTTTGTAGTCTACATTGTATGTATTTAGGCTCAAGTCATTCCTTAACATTAACGGTTAAACAAGTTGTTTTGTTTATTAAAGATTGGACATGGGTTTTCAAATTTTCTTTCTTCTCATTAAACGCTTGTACGTAATACTGCTCAAAGAAACTTTTGGCGGTTTTAAGTATAAGCAAGCGTAACACTGATGAAAGTCTGGCCTTTTTCTGCCTCAAAACGTCCTTAATTTGTCTCTGGTGCTTTCGAAGGTATAAGCGGTTTTTAGTGCTGTTTAAACAAAACAGTGAAGTCACGAACACTTCAAAGAAGTGTCACCAAATCAAAGCAATAACAGCTAATTCAGAAATTATCCGCATTTGAAGTTGTACGCTTTTCTTTGCCCGATGTTACAGCTGAAGCCTGTTGGTGGACCATCCATCCGGCTTCAAAACAGCGGTCAGTCGGTGAAAAAGTCCGCATCGGTGATGATTTGATCCTCGTCAGTGTCTCCTCTGAGCGGTATTTGGTAGGCTCTCTCTATATCCTGACGTATTTACTCACCTTATTGGGTGCTTGGGGGTCTTAGTGAAAAAATACTACTCCTAAATCCTAACTAGTTTGCGCTTAGCGACAAATTAACTGGGGTATGTCTGCAAGTCCTGGCTTCAACAGCCGGCGAGCATCCTGTTCATGCTTTCTCGCTCCAAGATTCCTTTCATGTAGTCTGAAGTACCACCTATCAAATGTCAGATACTTTCATGGCATAAACATGGATTAATGTCATCAAAAGGAAACGGTTTTGTCATGCCGTTAGTGGATTCACATAAGATGAAATAGATGCTTATTGCATGTGGTTTCTTCCCATTTCATGGCGGGATATTTTAAGACGGAGTGAAGAACTCCGAATTTTTAAGACCTTTCAGCGAAGAATTAATTCACCGAAGTCGTGTTCGAGCACACATGACAGGTAGTCCGACCTCAAAGTGATTGTTTTAAAGACCCCATTATCAGTGAAAGAATTTATGCTCATTTGCCATCTTGTATACATGCGCAATGAGTTCTCTCACAGCCGTTCATTGAACCTGTTCAATGGGAGTTTCAGCGCGGTCACTTTGGCAGTAAATAGCGAATATTCTTCGTTTGCTAAATGGAGTCCCTAGATCGGTTCTTCTCGTGGACAAGCAGTGCATCCTCTTGGCATTCTCTAGCTGATATCTATTGGTTAAGCCAAATGGCTTTGTCATACATCTTACTTTGGACAGACTGACCTTTAGCCGTGGCACTTTTTGTTGTCCTTATCTGCGATGGCCCGCCTTCCAAGGGAAAAAGGGTTTGAAATGCCATATTGATAAGCTCTCCATATATTTCAATATCTTCTTCCGCGGTCTTTTTTTATTTGGAGTTTTAGCTTTTTCTAAATAAAACCAATAAAAAAGGACGATAATGTTTAGCCAAATGATAGTGTACTTTAATAAGTGTTCACCAAGAATTCCTCTCCTAAAGTTTGCTTACTCGTGCTAAATTAAAGAAGCGAATCAGGCAGGCCCCGAACCCCCTAAGTTTTCGACATCTTTGGTGCATTATTTGCTCAACGTCAAGTTGCACTGCTGCTAATTCACACGGGCTCATTTTTAAAGGTAAAGGCGCCTGCTAAAACGAGATATTTATCCGTTGTATCCTTACAAACTGCCTCTTTTTTCCACGATGGGGGCATATGCGCGTTTGCCCTCCACCGACAGCGCAACACAAAGCTGCTCCACAAAGTTGAATGAGGAATAACTTACATCACAAATAGAATTTTAGGGACTCTAAAATGTTCGGCCTGATGCCAAGCGAAATAGGATGCTAAACATTGATGTTAACTTAGTTATTAGCTTAAGCAAATTGTTTTGAGTTACGAAGCCAACGCTTCAGCTGATAGTGTCCATCTTCCAAGATACTAATCTGTATTTGAACATCAAAAACTCCTTTTTCAAATTTGTGATTCAAAAATGTCCAACCCCCAACTGTGTTACCCGTCTGCAAAGGCGCTGCATGCAGGTCGCCTTCGGCGGGGCCATTTTTTTCCCCTCCGCCCTATCGATCACCTTATGCATACTTGCGTGCATGCGTGCACGCGCGAACGGCGAGGCGGCCAATCGATGGCCCTGTGCTGACGCCCGAGAGCGCGTCAATTGGTGCATCCAGGCGGGTGTCTTTTGGGGACCGTCGCTACGTGATTGTGCGTGTGTACACAAGTAGAGGAAAAAGGCGAGGAGGACAATGAGTTATCAAGATAATAAGTTATCAGTTCGCTCCGATTGGGGGGCAGTTAAACCAGAGGTCTCGGGGACAGTGAATTATGTAGTGTTTTTGGCAAAACAAGGAGGGTCTGCTAGGCGACATTATAAACAGAAAAAAGCAAGATGTATTGATTTGAGGTACAGGCTAACTTGGTGACACATTTCTGATTCGGCTCCAGAAGGCAGTGTTTCCCTTGCCCGCAATGGACTGTAGATAAAGTTGTTCGCTAAAGAAGAAGAGTTATTTACCACGATGCGTCTACCCGAGACAGTTCGAAAGCGAACGAAAAAACCCATGACTAGCAAATTAGTCGGGGGAAAGGTCCGTTGTTACAACGCACCGAAGGACTGTATGGTGCAAAAATTAGTCGTGGGAAGGCCTCTTTTCATTCTTTGGGATGCGAAATGGGTACTGAATCAATCATCCTCAACCCGACGTTCCATCTCTGCATAGACCATTGATATTTCCACGCGTGATGAGCATAACCCCATCTTGGCGCTGGACGATAGGTGGCGGAAATGCGACGTTGTCAGAGCTGGTTTTTTTCCTTAACTTCTGGCGACAAAAGTTTCATAAGGCGCGTTGGAAAAGATTGCCATCTGGCGCCTGTGGGCAGGTTTCATAATCCGCCTGTAAAGTCATTTACAACTTACAACTCAAATCAACAATTAGGTTGAACTTATGAGCGAAAATTTTTGTCAAAGTTGGAAGGTAGCTCATGAGAGATGAAGTGATTTTGTGGAGAGCTCTCAAGGCATCTGATTAAGACGTGTGTCCATGTGCATGCAAAGGGAATTCGTCTACCGCTTTGCGTCAAGGAAACCTCTCACCGAAATTGGAATAACTGAGGATTGTGTTCACGATTAAGAGCTTTGGAAAGCTACATAAAATAAGCGGTTGGGACTGGCCCATGATTTATTGGATAAAAAGGGCTTTTGGAGGACAGGAGACTATTAAAGCCACTTTGTATCGTGCATTCCTCGTACAGGTCTCGATTGATTGGAAACAAAGACTTGGGTAAGGTGCTTACCATATCGTTAGAGCGTCTAGAAAAAAAACAAGACAGAAAATGAAGTTGACAAAATATTTGTATACAGCAGATGTGGATACCGCTAGTTTCTATTCTTGTACTTTATGCACCGAAGTACACTGACGTGCCGCACCGCAGTAGCTACCACAAACCCTCATGGCCAAATGAAGCAGTGATCCCAACTCTGGATTTATAAAACGGTCAACTTTCGAACCTCACTTTAAAATGTAATTTTCATTTTGCTCTGGAAAATGTGCTCGGGAAAATTCATTCTGATGGAAGATTCAAACAACCGATTGGTTATAGATATGCATATACTGCTTTGAATTCCCACCACAGTAATAGTGCCTCTTGCATCGGACAGTCGAATCAGCTAATTTTTCATTAAAAAGCATTATTTTTACCTTTTTCAGCACGTTTATGGCGATTCTTTCTCATCGTCCGGAGTGATTGCCAGTTTTCAACAGACACTGTGGACCGTGATTCCCGTGTCTAGTGGCGCTGTTCGACAGAAATCACTACGTGAGTTTTGTTGGCCCTGGTTACTTCTCCGACAATCTCTTAAGTCACATATCACATATCCTTGGGACTTCTGCTAGCACTTTGAAATGTAAATATCCATACTCAGCAGTTTTGTCCAACTGAGACTGTCAATAAGACTCCAAAATCTTTGGGTTTTGTCTGATTGTAAAACGCGAAAAGGTGCTACCAAAGCCTGATTTAGTTTAATGCCATAAAAACTTAACCGTGGTGAAATTTAGTGATGGGAATGAAGCACCTCGAGACTTCTCTGAAGTCGAAAGAAGATGTAACACTAGGACGAAAATGTGTTCCTGATGCACAGAAGGGCTGGGGGCACGGTTAGCATGGCCAGGAGGTTGTACCACCCAGCGGAGTTACAATGACGCGGCCCTAAGTGCCCTTCGCGTTACCCAAAAAAGAATTAAACAAAGAATTTAGGTATGGCATACCCCCTCTCTTCTTTTGAGCGTCGTCTCCGACGCTACCTTTGGTCAGCCCCCCTTGTCGGTCATCATAGCGTAGTCGGTGCTGTGAGTAATACGCCCTCAAGCCTACTGTGTCAGTCATCGAATTTGCGCACAATCAAGACACTAACTGACTGTCACGCCACTGATCCCTCTTGGCGGTTCTACTGGATCTGGAGTTTCGTCCTGTTTGGGAGCTGTGTTGGGGGAAGGGATAATGTGCTGGCTATCTCGTACGCCCATCCCAAGGCGTAAGAACACTGACTTAAGAGCAGAGTCATTTAATAAGGGACGGGGTTCAAAGTAGGTTTGTTTCGCGTCTATTTTTTCTTATCACTTTGTTTTGCCTCAGCACTGTCTATCTGGATCCCATTCAGCTAGTAGAGAGGTGGAGGAGGTATCGTGTATTCACTTATTTAGCATCATGCAGATACCGTAGCGAACTCTCCCAGATGGTTCACGGCTAGTGTCGCATCACTTGTTGATAGCGTTTCTACAGAACACGGAACTAGGACAGTTGCCGAAGACAGACGTCATTTCCAGCCCTTCTCTTATGGGTTATCACAGATTTGTTTCATTCGCATCAGGTGCCCTTCTTCCGCCACGTTAAGGTTTGGCGCTCGGTAGTAGAAGTCAGGATAGTTGTCCTTTGGGACTGAATTCTCTTTCCGCTGCCACAAAACGGTGCCCCGAGACTTCTCTGAAGACACGGTACGCTATAATACTAGGCCAGAATATGTATTGACGCCGTACAGAAGGTTTGGGGAGTGGATACTGGCATGACCCGGAGGCCTTGCCACCTGGTGGAAGTACAAAGGTGGAGGTTTAGGTACCCACGTAACCAAAACAAAGACATCATTTTAAAATTGATGATGAATTATGGGTATATGTGTCAACTTCGGTGGCCAAAAAGTTGGAAAAATTATCAAGAAGTAAACCATAAGGGTATGCTTCTCAGGAAGTGTTGCGACCGTCTCTAACGCAGTAATGCTACAATTCCCTTTTCCCTTCTTACTTTGCAGACATGGCTTTCGGTGGCGACGTGGTTCGCCTCTTTCACGGTGATGAGTGCCTGACAATCCAGGCTGCTGGAGATACCGAGGAAGGCCAAATTATCTCCAATGAGGCCGCCTCGTCTTCCGAGTGAGTACTAGCCGCTGACTGATACGCCTAGTTGTCACCACTCCATCGGGAGTTTCTAGCTAATAAAGACATGGAACAAGTAAGGCCAAAATCTGAGTCAAAATTTGATTGTACTTTTGAACAGAAAATTAGAGTAAGCTGACTAAATCCAGCCGCGTTCCATTATTAATGGAGGTACAGAACCCGAGGTTGCGATAATGGTCAGAGGTTGATGAAGCTCCAGCTTCCCTTAAGTTATGGATCTCTGCAAATCATCAGAGACCTTGCTTGATGATTTTTTGATGTTGTGTCAAGTGAATGTGAAGTGGAGCCGTGCCTCTTAGGATAGACTTGTCAACACATCCACTACTGAATAAGTCATAGGAATAATGAGCTGACATGACTTCATCATTAACGAACAGAGGGGAATGGAAGACCGTTGGCTAAAAAGTGGCATCTTCATAGCATCGCCATGAAAATAGAAAAAGATCGTATTATAAACTTTAGAACGAAAACCAGCGGATTGATGGGCAGACCGCATGCCGTAAATGTCATTTCAGCTACGATCAGTCGCTAATGTGCACGAGCATATCGCTACCTCATCAAAAGTAGGGCCAAATCATGCCACATTAGATGATTGGGCTTTGTAAAATATGCATACACAGCAGAAATGATTCTGTTTCGAGTGCTTGGCATAAATTACCCAATGGGTGATTTAACACTACCTACTGAAATACCATTTCAGTTACCATCAATCGGTGATGTACCAACTAGGCTCGGTTTCGGGCCACGCCTCATCGTTGTGGCAGATTGAACACACAAAAATCAAGTGGTGTGCCGGCTTCTTCTCGTGGGAAGACGCGGTACGTTTGCGCCACGTCACTACCGGCCGCTATTTGGGTATCACGCGCTCGGGCGCGGGTGGGAATCCCTCCGCGCCTGGCCAAATCGATGTGGTGTTGCTTTCGCCCTCCGAATCAGATGATGCTGCCACGGTTTTCTACATCAAACAGACAAAGGTGGGTATGCCTGTTGCACGCTGGTACAAGCATATATCGTTTCTATTGTGGTCAATTGCCCACCACCATTAAAAGGAATATCTGCCTACGACTTCTAACTCTGGGTAAACTGTAGTAGTTCTCTCCAGCCCAATATCTCCCCTTTGGTTGGGCGAGCAGACATGGAGGATGAGAGAGTGGATATTTGGAAGATTTAGGCATTTTTAAGGTGAATTGGACTGTTTGCAGTGATCGGCCTTCCCTTTCCTAGCGACTCTTTCAATCCGTTGCGTTGTGACAGGATGACAAGAAGAAGGTGGAAATCGACCGCGAGCACGAGGGCATGGGCGAGCCAGACGTATGTTTGGGCGAGACCCTGATCTACCTTCAGCACGCTGCACTGGGCTGGTGGTTATCCTACGAGTCCTACGAGACGAAGAAACGTGGTGTGGGCAAGGTGGAGGAGAAAAAAGCTGTCCTGCTGGCCGAGGGTCACATGGATGATGTCTTCAGTTTAGTACGGGCGCAAGAGGAGGAGTCCCTCTCTGCTGCTGCTATCCGTCGCTCAACTGCTGTCTTCTCCGCCTTTAATCGCAGCCTCGATGCTCTCGCCAGTTCAGATGGGCTTGGTGGCGGTGGTGGAGGTGCAGCGGGTGCGGCATCATCTCCTGCAACAGGGCCGGGGGACGTGCCCTTGAATTTGGACGAGGTGAATCAGTGTCTGGAAGATCTAATTGAGTTTTTCGCTCAGCCTGAGACTCATGAGGAGCATGAGGCCAGACAGTCCAAACTGGCAGCCCTGGCAAATAGACAGGACCTCTTTCAGGTGAGTTGGTTTTAAAACCAACAGCAGCCAGCAGCCATAGACCCGCCCTTCAGCCTACCGATTAGGTGACTGAAGGGCTAACGGGTGGAGAAGCGCTAGACAGTAGGGCTTCAAAGCGTCATCCTTCTCTAAAGAGTCCGGTGTTTACTGCAGTTTTTGGTTTAGCTGGCAATGCACGCATCCGGAAACCTTCTGTCATTCTTTAACCCTTTAACATCAATAGGAGGAGGGCATGATTAGCCTGGTGTTAGAGACCATCGATAAGTTCACCGGCACCTTTCGGAGTCGTCGAGATTTCGCCCTTGCCGTCGGCGAGGAGCGCGGCAGTCGATTCAGTGACCTTGGCAACTACCTCTATCTTCTGTTGGCCGCGTTGATCCGTGGAAACCGCGAGAACTGCGCCCAATTTGCTGCACCCGCACGACTTGACTGGCTCTTTAATCGTCTTGAGTTGCAGCAGAGCTTCGCAGAGGGCGTCCTTGATGCACTGCATTGTGTGTTGACAGACTCGGACGAGGCGTTGAATGTCATCACGGCTCAGCATATCCATACACTAATCGGACTGCTGGATAAGCAGGGTCGTGACCCTCGGGTGAGTGGATCGACTGACTTCCATAGACCACTTTCTACTCCCGTTGTTGTGAAAACTTATAGCTAGACTTACCCTTTCTTGAATCGGTTTTGGAGAAATAATTAAGTGACTTTGTTCGAAAATTCCCTAAATTTTGCTAACTAATGCCCACATATTGTATTTTTTAAGGTTCTCGAGGTGCTCTACTCCATCTGCATAGGCCGGCAGGGTGGAGCTGTGCGTCTAAATCAGGACCTCATCTACGAGAGTCTTCTGCCCGAGCGCGACCTCCTCCTACAAACCAAACTGGTGGCTCAATCCGGCTCCATGCGACCCAACATCTTTGTTGGAATTAAACCGGTGAGTGGTGGCACATTCAATAAAACCCTCTGACATCTTTTAGTTCTTTGAGGGGTCTAATTTATTTCTTTAAGAAATGAAATCCAAATTAAACTGACGACCCAATGACATCAGCACCGATTATTTCATGCTTGTACAATCGCTTTCCTCCCAGGGTGGATCGATGTACACCAAATGGTACTTCGAGGTGTTCATCGATGCTCTCGAGAATGTCACCCACCAACCCCCCGGCATTCGCATCGGTTGGGGCAACACGGACGGCTACACACCACATCCCGTCGGTGGACCTGGTTGGGGAGGCATCTCCCTCGGTGACGATTTCTACTCTTTCGCATTCGATGGGCAGAACCTCTGGACGGGTGGAAAGGCGAAACAGGCACTTTTCCCACCCGGAACGGGAGGCAAAGGTCTAAATCGGCGCACTGGTGCCTCTCCCCCTGCCGTTTCGACCACATCCTCCAATGGAAGCGCAAATTTGAAACGGGGCGATGTTATTGGTTGCCTCCTCGATCTCACCGGACCGGTTATTCAATTCAATCTGAATGGGAATTTGGTGAAGGGCTACTTCCAGGTGAGGTAGAGGGGCAAAGATGCGCTTGTTGAATGACAGACCTACACCTGTTTTGACATCCTAGCTATCCTCATACGGTCACCTCTTGATGTCTGCATTTTAAAGGTTTAATGTCTGTCTGCAATGCCTCTGTACGCTATTTCCACCTCGGTTTCACGCATAACAATGAAAAGCACAAAATAATATTCGGTTATGCAACGTTTCTCACATCTGTTTGCGTGTTCTCGCACCTTGCATAAGAAACATCATTACATTTTAGGTCATGCCGTGATCACACCTCTGTCCCTAACTCGGCAACAAGTACGACGCCAAACTGGTGACAAAAAATAAATAAAAATAAAATTTAACTCACGACTGGCAGTAGCGACGGTAGACGATGCGTCAATCAGATACTTTGAGGCTCAATCATTTGCCAACCCTAAGCAACTCAGCACTTTAAATCTTTCCTTCACTGCTGAAAACAGCCGTCTTTCCACCTTCAAGGACTTCAATACGACGGGTCTCTTCTTCCCCTGCGTCAGTATGACAGCTCGGGCCAGCGCCCGATTCGTTTTGGGTGGTACTCATGGGAAGTTGAAACATGGACCTCCAGCCGGGTATGCGCCGATTATAGATGCGTTGCAGCCCTCACAAAGGTTGCGACTTGAACCCGTCTTCTCCTTCGGTCGGTTGGATAAGTCGATATTCTCGGGACCGTTGGCATCTCCACTGCCCTCACAAGATGTCTTCGTGCCAGTGCCTATCAGCACTGATAAGGTAGGTGCTGAAATGAAGTACTCCCCTGTCCCCGACTTCTACAATTCTAGTAAATGTTTCATTAGCGTACAAGGGTAAGAAAATCCGCAAATTTTGTGGTAGAAGCGGATAGGTCGAACTACTTTGAAGCCACAACAACAACTTTGTTAAACTGAATACTTCATTGCAATGAAGGTAGTATGATCCATTGTACCTCATTTCATTATCTTCCATCCCAGATACACCTTCCCAACGTTGTGGAACGCATCCGAGACAAGCTGGCGGAAAATTTGCACGAATTATGGTCGATGCGGAAGATCGAGCAGGGCTGGGCGTTCGGTGAGGTAATTCTCGCCTTTTAAATCCACTGAAGAGTGTTTATAAGTTGATTTGATTTGAATAGACCTCTTTCGGGCAGTGGTGGCTGATATAAGATTAATTTCTAAAAGTGGTTTGAGATGTGTCCCTTCCTCCTTTAAAAAGTAAAATGGGCAGAAGTTACTCCCAAAAAGAATGCGTAAGTTTCCTTTTACTTCATAATTAAAAATGCAATTTTGACTTCATACAATGAAATGGAAGCTTTTGACGCCCTTTTTTATGCTCGTTGATCCAGAAATCGCCCATTTTGTTTTGCTCAATCATCATCACATATCCTGATCGCCTATTGGTTGAAGATAAGCTGGAATCGGAAAGTGCTGTACTCTTCATCTGGGTTTGTAGAGTCAACTGACGAAAAATTTGATGCCCTGACTACCACTGTCCTAATCAAGCTGCCTTCTTTGATGTCCCCACGGTATTAATGAGACCATTGGAGTTGATGGCGAAGGGCTAGGTAAACAGGACAGACGGGCGACTGAAAGGTTGCAGAATGCGTAGGCTAACCAAGCGTCGACACAGCGGTGTCCAAGTGAAGAGAAACGACTTGTAGAACTGAGATGAAGGTGGAGGCACAAATTTACTTCATAGCTTCCTCAATTTACTGGCGAGACCTCAGTTTGTCGGTCCTGACGGACCTCTTATGTTGCATTTTCTCACATGTAAACTACACTGAAATGCATTTTTTTGCACCGTATCCTTTTCATTACAAACTTGTGATCAAACCCACGGCTTATTCATATTGGTCTGACTCAAAACCTAGCTTTTCTTCTGTTCCATTTGATTCTTTTCCCGTTGAATCGTACTGATGCCAAGCTCTCGAGATTGAACACACCATTTACCAAAATCCTGCAGAAAAGTCTGCCTCAGTTACGTCTCTGTTTATTTCTGGGTTATGCTGACGGCTGACAAACAGGAGGTATCGCCCCTAGTCTCCATATTCAATTCTTCACGCTAGCTCTAAAGCATTGGGATAATAGGCCGTATTTCTCTCCTAAGAGCGGAAGGTTTTCATTATAGAGGTCCAGGCCCTAAATAACACTACTTAAATGAGGTCCGAAACACGAAAGATCCGAAATAAATTAACTAAGGCACGATCCTACCTGAATACAGCTTAAGAGGTTGCGAACAAACGAAAAATGGGTTGCAACTTGGCAGCAATGTACCCCTAGTCTTCGTGCCTTCTAGCGCCGCGATGAGGGGAGACGTCGGCATCCCTGCCTGTGCGCATTCGATAAGTTGCAGCAGCAAGAGCGGCAGTACAATGTGACAATGGCGCTGGAAAATTTGAAGACCATCTTTGCTCTGCGCTACAACATCGGCTATGAGAGTCTGCCCGAGGGCACTCGCATGAGGACGATCAAGCTAGGCGCTTCGTAAGCGACTCCTTCGTCTTCCTTCCTTCCTTCCTTCCTTCCTTCCTTCCTTCCTTCCTTCCTTCCTTCCTTCCTTCCTTCCTTCCCTCCTTTCACTTTGCTTTGTGTCACTGATTACCAGGTAGTTCTTGTAAAAGTGAACCTACCGACCACGTCTCATTCCGCTTTGAGAGAGCGCGAGTAGGTGTTGTGACTAGCAGTTAGTTAGATTAGCGATACTTGCTTTCCTCACAGTCCGAGCATTCTTGAGTAGTTCCAATACTAGAATGCAGAAAACCTTTTCTAAGCCAACGCGATGTTTCGGGTGTGGCAACTGTTGTCTTCCGATGAGTGAAAAAAGTCACGCCTTGAACAAGATAGCGATTATGAAAGGTTCCCTTACTTACTTTCAAGTAAGTATTGTATGGAAGATAAACGTCTGAAGGTTGTGGCGCGTTATTGAACAAGTATTGATGGAACTCAACTAGGCATTAGATAGAGGGACTATGGACGACTCCCTCGAACCAGACGCGATTAGTGTGCTACGCAGCGTCTGAATTACTCTTGAAACGCCTGTAATTGAAGAGGATGGCTGGAAGATGAGATGTGAAAAATGACACCTTACATTTTCGACCAGCAAATTTAGTCTGTAACTGCAGCCAAAGTACCAAATAAAATGTGACTAGCAGTATCTTAAAAACGCTTTTTCGACAAATTTTGCTGTGTCGACTTAGCCCAATCAAATCAACCAATCATTTATGCCTACCCCCTGTATACTACTTTAATCAAGAAGTAGCACCAATGATTGTACTGATCTACTCGCCCTAAAAAGGTCTTACAAGCATTCACAACAAGCTAAGAAAGTATTATGGGTGTCACCTTTTTCAAATTTGTCAAATTTCTAGGCAGTTGCATAGAGTAAATTTGGAAGCAAAATGCTGAGGAAGTAAATATGTTTACCACGCACAATATCGGGCTACCGTAGAAGTTCGTGCGTTCTTCAGTGTAGCTCGCTGCGGTGGCTCGGTAAAATTTTGAAGGAGTCGCAATGTCTAACCCCACTTTTTTATGCTGCCAGGTATACCCAATCAAATGGCTACAAACCACAGCCCTTGGATCTCTCGGCCATTCGTCTCTCGTCCCGTTTGGAGACCCTCGTCGATGAGTTGGCGGAGAACACGCACAATATTTGGGCGAAGGATCGCATTCATCAGGGGTGGACTTATGGATCTACTGAGGTAGGGTGATTAGTTCTAGTTCAACACACATCAGCGCTATCTTTTAACTGTCCATTTTAAACCAAATCTCTCACTTGACAGCATATTTCAGTCTCAGTTGCTCGAGTCGAATGCATTCCGCTAGAGAATTGTTATGAACTAGTAGTTTGTGAGCTCATAAAGGTTGCGCTCTTCATGAAAAATCCGGTAGGTAGGAGGCATCGGATAGGGTCTCAATGCCGTAGGTCGGAGTACGCTTGAAGTTCAGGATTTGGACATGGAGTTTGGGATTCGCTCCTTAAAGTGCTGTCCTAGACGGGGACCCAGACTCTTTCGAATCAGCTTGAGGTAAAAAGGCGTATCGACACGCATAGAGCGTACCTCCACGCAATAATGGCCAATCAGGAGAAAATGCGTGGACTGTAAATGTTCCTAGAAGACTAGGAAATAAGACGCAAAGAGGAAACTTGGCAGGAACTTCCAGATCACTTTAATTTTTCTTCCATATTCATTGAGCAAACCAAATCTCTGCCAAATTTGCACCGATTTTGACTGTGTGATTGGCAGGACAATACTCAAAAACGCAGTCCTCACTTGGTCCCCTACTCGGAGGTGAATGCAAACATCAAGAAGATGAACAGGGAATCCGCTACCGATGCTGTCAAGACCTTGCTAGCCTACGGCTACGTTATTGAACCCGTCTCCGGCGAGTCCGAACAAAGTATGTCCGCTGCATCTTCACTATTACCCCCATGTTTGCTTCTCATGATAAGTTCATCAATGTGTTGAGGCCTGTTCTAGGTCAAGTAAGTAGGCGGTGTGTTGCCGTGTAACTGCTAATACCATGCGTAAGTGATAGACATCACTTGGCTAAGTTTTTTGGTGTGAAGTCTTGTGGTTGCATAGGAGTGAATAAGACTCCTCAGAGCGACTTCCCTTGGACGCTTCTGAGGGTTTACTTGTAAATATTTGACTTGGTATTTCTCCAGCCGCATAATAACTTTCTGTACATTTTTCCCCTTTTAAACTGGTCCATTAATGCTATTGTATCCTTATTTTCAAGCTCGAGAGAATCCACTGGACGTGTTGGAAGAGGCGACCATGAATTATCGCGCGGCCTCCTCTAAAGCTGTCACTAGAGGCAAATGGTGAGTTTCCATGTGCATCAACTGGTAGTGCCTCGATCGAGTACTTGAACTGCCAGTTGAGTGTTCTTCCGCACTCTAATTACTTAGGTACTACGAGGTGGAACTCCTCACCTATGGCATGGTGCGTGTCGGTTGGGCTACCAAAAATGCTCCTGCCGCCACCACAACTGGCATGAGTGGCTCCTCCTATTCATTCGCTCCTGAACAGGTAGCTTTCCAGCTTCCTTTCACTGACTTTGTGATAGTCATAGTGGGTGCATTTTTATCCCAGTTTGGAAGTTTCAATGAGACTACGGAGATTCTGCTGAGTAACGATGCTCGATCTTGTTAACTTACATCCGTTCCCCAGCTCAAACTGATAGGCGGTTTCCTTCTTATAAATCGGAGTGCACTAAACACTCCTTTGGATAAGGTTGAAGATTGGTTTATTTCTCGACTTTTGATGCTTCTCTGGTCGTTGCTTCAGGCTCGCAAGTACCATCGCGATGGCCGACCTTATGGGAAGCGCTGTGAACCCGGTGATGTCATCGGGTGTATGCTGAACCTCAACGAGCGGTCGATAAGTGGGTTTCGATGTTCCTTCTCCCCATACCAACTTTCAGAATGGACTATTTTTATGACTCCCTTTTTACTCTCTTTCAGCGTTCTCACTGAATGGTGAGATTATGATGGATCCGATGGGTCAGGAGATTGCATTCAAGGATATAAAAGTCAATCACGGTGAGCAAGAGAATGTTTTGAACAAAACATCTTTTTATTCAGAAGGGGAACATGTGCATAGATAGGATAAAAAGTTGCTCTCATCTGGATTGGCAATGCATTCATTTTCCATTCCTGAGGAGGACATAGGTCTTGGAAAGAAGGTGGTTAATTTTCTGCTTGGTAATATCCAAAAAGAGGTATTTCCTGCAATGGAATCGCTCCGTAGAACTAGCTCGTTTAGAAAGGGTATACTTTACTTCTGGATATCTGGTCTTAAAAATGATATTTTTTGCTGCGAAATTTTCTTAAACGAACGCAGATTTAGTGTATCACTTCAATGCATGGTGTTTATTATGTGTCCAATACCATTTTTGGCATTCCTCAACAGACGCAAAAATTCAGTATGTAAGCCTGATACCTGTTTTATTTACATATAAGCATAAGGTCAAGTGCTAGCAATTGTACAGGTCAAGTTCACTTCTAATGGTGTTTAGCATACCTCTTAGAAGCAGCATTCCTTTTCTTTATCTATCTTAAAAAAGCTTTTGTGTAATAATGAAACGAGTTATTTTCTTGCTACAAATACTTATCAACGAGAATTTGAGCGACATGAACAGCAATCCTCCGCATATTTTCTGCATTTAAAGTTGCCACTGACTGTATTTAAATTGGCACTATTTCTTGTATGTTGTAAAGGATTCGTGCCAGCTTTCACACTGGGGTCAGGACAACAGGTTCGCATAAACTTTGGCAACGTTGTTCAAACCCTCAAATACTTTACCATCTGTGGTCTGCAGGAAGGCTACAGCCCATTCGCTGTGTGAGTTTTCCTTGAGTTCAGTGGGGAGAACTGATAGTACGTAGAGCTAATTCGACTTTTTTCTAACCCTACCTCCAGAAATATGAGCCATCCAGTCCCAATGTGGTACAGCAAGGTGGATGCTTCCTTGTTCAGAGATCTCAAGCCGAATCATAGCCGGCTGGAAACCAAGGTTTCCGGCGCATAGTGAGTTTTACCATTTAACTTCATTTGCTAACTCACGGCCGCTCAAGACTGCTCGATGCGGCACCAGTACTGCAAGAAAAGTTGAAGAAACACTGGCTGCTCACTGAATAGCACCATTTCACCAACTATTTGTAGTTTGGTCGATTCGAAATCGGCTTGCTATCTTTGTTTCATAACGATGTCTCAATTAATGACAGGAAAGGGAAGAAAAACCGTACATTATTTTTTTTATTTAAGTAGTATATACTAGAAGCATGCGATTTTATTTACCTTACCCCCAAGTTTGCATTCCCGTAAACTGGTTAAACTACAAATAGTGCACATTTTCAGTTTTAAGTTTCAACAGAGGTAGTTTACCCGTATTGGGTACTTCGTGCCTAGGGTCATTTCTATCGTCCCGCCCCTTCCCGTCTGTTTGTTTTAAGTGAGGACACGTCCAATGGTACTTACCTGCCTGTTAATGCTACCCGCCAGGCTAGATCCGTGGGGCATTAAATGTGGTAGTGTAGCGTCCCGATACTCCCTGAAGACGAAAGAAGCCACAATACTCGGGCAGAATACATATATTCAGGACGGAGAAGGTGTCTGGGCTATTGGCATGGCCCAAAAGGCCAGCCCCACCCAGCGAGGTACAAGGGGGCTAATTCAAAGTCCAAAAGTGGCGCCTCACCAGAACCGAGGGATAAACCACTATCGTATTACTGTAGCTTTACACCCATCAAAAGATACTTGACCGATGCTAGTATGTATGAGACAAGGGAGCACGGATATTCTGTTCAGATAAAATCAACAGATGAAGTGGGCATTGAAGGTGTGGAAATGTCAGGACGTAGAAGTAAATTTACTACCTTGAGGAGATCGCCTGCTCAATCACGTACAGAAAAACTTTGATCGAATAAGCTGCAGGAATGGTCGATCATTGGTAGGGATAAGTAGGGGTAAAAGGTTCGAAGTGGAACATAAATCTAATTTCAAGCTTTGCATTAAAAATAGTCCCCCCGTGATAAATATCTTGGCTAAATCGCCAAGTCCAACTGGGCTGCACCAGATGGAGTACTTGCGACTGAGCTTGGGCATCCAATGCAAGTCGCATTTCACCACACGGTGAGTCAGCATGCTCTGTTGCATGAAGGCATGCCCTAGACACTAAAAGTTTGGTCACATAACCGCATCCAATTCCATCGATTCGTCAATTTGCGTGTCCATGTCATGCAGGAGGGCGCACTTGTGTCTTTCTACTGATTAATTGTGTCTTTTTACTGATTAAAGCTTAAGTAGAACTTTTTGTCGTATAGGTCACTGGCAGATCGAAGAGCGAATTTGGATCATCTACGCAAGCAACTTGAACCGGAGGACTATCATCATCACGGGATTGGCATGGGAGGACCGGCCAATATCGATCTCATGACGCAGGTTGGATGTTTCACTATGCTACTTAAAGGTTATATGAGTAGTCTTTTCCATTAACGGAGAATGGTTGGTAATGTGTCGCTGGATTTTGGGAGTATTGTTCAAATTCTAGGGAAATTAGATTAACGAAATACATATTTATATTATTTGTGCAAGGTCGGCCGTAGCCTTGGTATTTTTTGGGCCGTACTTTTAGCTGTGGAACGTAATTAAGTCCTCATGACAAACTGTTTATACCGATGCATTCACAACTAAAATTACCGTTACTTTAATCTATATTAATTAACGGCGATATTTGTCAGCTCCCATAACTCCTGTTCTTCATCTGGAGTCCAGCCAAAGTTCAATAAGTTACGTGTTATTACACGTACTTTTAGGAAATTGGAGCTGCGGGGTTGGAAGTTCGTGACAGACGCGGCAAGAGAGCTCGTCTGGCGAACGTTTTCAGGAAAACGCGTCCACGAGACGTCTCTCCCGATGTCACAAGCGGGTATTCGGGTGAGCTACTGATTAGGCTTTAAAAATCTCCTTCTCAAAGGAAATGTAGGACTTGAATGCTTATCTTCATAAGATAGACACCAGCGACACCCAAATGTAGCGCCGCAACTTTTCAAATCGAGTACGGTGTCGCAAATATGCAGCACGTGTTTAGTATCAGTTAACCTTTGATAGTAAAGTAAATTTCGGAACTTTTAAAGCTACAGATGCTTAAATGCCCTTGGTTTTTTGAGCAACGCATTAATTGGTTCCTTCGGTAGTAAAATCATTAGTGTCAATGTTTTTGTATCACCAGAGCCTCAAATATTCGACATGTCAAACAGTACTCACTAGATCGGAGAGCTCGTGCATATATTTTGACAACCTGCTGAGTTGGTATGAATCTGTTTATGTTTGGGTGTTTAGCAGGTGCAGGCGGTGTGAGTCTAGTAAGTGGCAGTGCTAGCACTTCAGGCATAGTTGGAGGTAAGAAAGGGGACCCTGCAACCGCCAGTCAAACCTCTACAGGGGCCCATGAAGGATCTCCTGGACCTGCGGGAGAGGAATTTGAACTTCTTCTCGTAAGAAATTTACTTTGTTTCCTGTTTTTGAGGGTTTTTGGCGCATTTTTTCGAGAATTCGCAACTTATTTTAATTGGACCAATCAGATTCAGGGACCATGAATTATCCACCAATTAAAAACGGATTTAATAGAGCTGTTGAAAGGTGATTAAAAAAACGTATTTATAGGGCAGTGCAAGTGGTATTTTGACCGTTTTGGCAACATAAAGGCAATCTTTTAGAAAAATCAGCCGAATGTTTTAAAGTCGCAACTGTTTTCCTTTATTAATGTGTTAAATACTTCAGAGAATTCATTAGGAACCATTGGGTTTGTTTATTTGCAAATGAATTCTTTTTTCATCGCTAAGTTCCACTTGTGCAACATGCTTCTTTCGATACTTTAGTTCTGTAAAACGCATTCTACTAGTTTCCCATAATTGCCTTATTATGCTTTACCGCCCACAGCCTGAGCAATCCGCTTTGGACAACGCAATCGCTGATTTTATGGACGAGTTTGCCTACACTGTCCTAATTCCCCCAGGCCAGAATCCCTGTCTAGTAAATGTCGGATGGGTGGGCAGTTGTTTCAAAATCTCCAAACCCGCTTCCATAAGTGGTGGTAATCCCTTCCCCGTGGATCCCGATTTCAACGTCACTCAACTCGCTACCACCCCCGCCCCGATTGCTAAGTCGACGGTGGAAGGGGACGCGACAAGTGTTGCGAGCGAATCAAGTGCTTCGGAGAAAACGTCGACTTTGGGGAGTACAACAGAGACGGATAAATTCTTGAACTTTGCGGAGGTGCGACAAGTCGCTGTGTGTTTGCTACATGACGACCTAACGCTAAAGGTGGGTTCTAGTGTTAATTGAGATGCATTTTAACCAATGTGCTATCACTGAATAGTCTTAATTTACTCGCAAACTGCCATCTTATCAACCGGGTGCTCTAGCGCAGACGCCTTACAGTCGAAAATCGCTGGACTTTCCCCAATCGCAATTCATTAGCAAACCCCTAGTTGACCTTGATTTTTTGATCCTCCTTCGATGCCTCTTCCTGCTCCCAGTCGGCAGTCGCAGAGCGCTCCTCCTTCCTCGTAAACGTGGGCGACTTGATTCAGAAGATTTCCACACCTGAAGACATCGGGAAGCGGGTGAGTCAGGGCTTGGCAGTGACCTGCTGGGTGGATACCGCCTCCGGCACTCTTGGTTTTCGGCTCAACGATCGCGACACACTCATTAGATTCCAGGTAAGTCAGTCCATCCTCAAATGAGCGATAAATGTAACCGAGGCAGTAGGATTTACGACTTGGATTTTTCCATTTGGCCTTATCTTAGTTTCCTTCCCTTTTTATTGTACTTTTCCATTAATCTTTCGATCTCATCACTACTGATTGTTTACTTCAGTAAGCACTACCACTCTCTAATTGACCAGTTTAAAACTAATCCAGAATTAGAGAAAGACACTTAGAATCTCTGAGTACAGCAACTTACTCTATGGGCTCTGTTTATGGTGGTACAATTGTCTAAATAGGTTGAGCCTTCGACCCACCTCTTTGCCGCCGTCTTCGTTCGTCCAACGGCTCGTGACTGTGTCCAATTTGAATTGGGCCGTCGGTCGCGTTACCACCTGCCACTAACTGCAGGCATGCTGCGTCCACCACGGCGCGCCAACATGCCGATGCCACATCGACTTAATGTCCAGGCGATTGAGGTGAGGTTATCTCTACTGCCAAGGGGTTATCCGTTATCATTTTTGATGCGTTTTTAAACGGACTGACCTACAATTTCATTGTATAATGTCTCACTGTCGAAACCTACAGCGTGTCCACTGGGCGCCAGTACCGGTTGAACAATCGAAAATTCAGAGCATGAAGATGAGCGACCAACGGGGCTGGAGCATGCTGTTAGAGAATAGTGCACCTCGCCTCGTCATTCAACTACCCGAGGCGAATCGCTGCTTCTCCATTCTTGAGTTGGAGGAAATGCCAGACCTGCTAAAGTAAGCCTTTTAGTGGAGCGCTTTTTCTTGGAAAAGTTAAATTAACCTTGGTGTAACTTCATCTTTTTCAAGACCACTTATTATCTTTCTACAGTTTTTTTTCATGAAAAAAGGGGCTTTGCTCATTCTTTAACTATTTACTGATTTTAAGTGAATTGGTCCATTCCAAAAGTGACGCAATGACCCCGTCTTACAAAAGCATTCTTCTTCAACGATGATATCTTTTGTTGCTACTTTTTTCAGATTCCATGCAAAAACCCTGGCTCTCTACTGCGCTCTCTGTTGTCACGGGAACCACAATGTCGCCCAAAAGCTGACAAGCCATGTCGATCAGTACCAATTCCTCTATGTGATTCAGTCTAAATGTAAGTGTACCGGCTTTTGCCATTGCCAACCTACTTTGTTCCCATTTAAATATCATTGTTTTTTCCCACATTTCTTTGCAGACGTTCATGGTTCACTGCGTTCGGAGTTTGTTAAACTCCTACTGTCTATGCATTTGGAGAGTCCAATGAAACTGAAACAGGTCACTGGAAGGGAGTTCATTGTCCCCTTGGAGAAGGATGACCTTGAGGTCACAAAGTCACCCGCGCACGTTCTCAAGATCGTCTACGACTGGGACCCAGACCACATCCCCGCTGTGAAGGAGCATCGCAGTATTCGACCGAAGCTCATTACTGATCCATACCTTCTAATGTAAGCAGTGACGACAAAGTAGACCGGCAGTTTTGGGCATTTTTGTCTGGACGAGTGTATATTCGGCTTCGGTAGAAGCTCAGTTGGTGCGATGTTTTTCAGAATATCCTCTATTTACATCATTTTAAAAAACCTTCTATTCCAGGCTGAAACAACGCAGGAGTGAGCGAATAAAGCTATCCACAGCGTCGTAAGATCTGCCACATTTCCATCACATTAACTTTCCACGCATGGCTTCATTACCTACTCCACCTCTTCGCTTTAGGATCGCCTTTTAATGCGGCGTAGCTAGCAAATCACGTGCCAACACTCCTACGCACACCTTTACGCAACCCTCTTCTCACTCATCCTTTATCCTTTGCTTAGTGCAAGCAATAGAGGGCGCAGTTATGATCAAAATTCAAAATTTGGCGAAAAAAAATACAGAATCTGTGAAATGTGCTAAAACGAAATCAAGAGAGATTTAAGGCATGAAAGTGCATGCAGGCTAATGCCTCAAGCAACCTGTCTACTAACGTCAAATTTATGAGTGGTTTATTTCATGTTAGTCCCGGAGCTGACGGAACAGGCGTGGGCAATTTCACCATACCGACGGGAGGAGGAGAAGCTCAACCGGAGACCGTATTGAACGCTGCCATGGCCGCAGCAGGTCCTGGCGGACTTATCAAGCTCTCTGATTGTCCGCCCTTCCCATTGGATCTTCTCAAACGCCAGACATTAGATGCATTGATTGATATGGCCAACACAGGTGGACATGTTCGGGATCCATTTGGAGGCAACTTTGAACACGCGTTGTTGTGAGAACCCAGTTTCGTTGATCTGTTTTATAACTTGTCGAGCTTGTACTATAGGCAGGGTTGCAATTTCCAGGTGACATTATGTTGAAGGGACCGCCACTGATGAATTTCTTCAGACAATTTTGTCAGTGATTGCACTTTTCTTTAAATTATTTGTAGACCACTTCTTTTGATCCTCAATCATCTACTGGTAATGGGTTCACTGGACGCGGCGGATTTGGCAACTGTTCTTGGACTCCTCAGTCCAAAGCTCTTCCCAAATACACCCAGTTGGAGAGGTAATGTAGGCTTTTTGATACTTTCTCACTAATTTTTCTTGGTAAGTTGCGCACCATTTTGGTATGAGACACCAAAATGAGCGGAAATCCGCTAAGGACGCAAGGAAGATCACTCTACCGATAAATTGCTCCATTTCATCTGTGTTGTAGACGACCTTATAATGAGCAAACCATTCAAGTGATTGTTTTTATCTCCTCATCCTAGTGACACCCATCACCGGTAGTCTGCTGGAATTGCCTCTGCCTGAATCGGTTAAAATGGAGGTGTGCCATCTGTTCCATCACCTCTGTGACCTCCAACTACGTCATCGCATTGAATCCATCGTCAACTTTGCCAACACAGCAGTCAGCGAAATTCAAAATGTGAGTGACCCCATGATTTCAAAGTAGGGAAAGCTGACTGCCTTAAGCTAATCTACAAGTTCTTCTTCGTGCCACTCGACTGAATTAATAGGACCAGTTGCAGCGCTACCTGGCCATCAAAGTGGCGAATCTGCCATCGGCAGTGGCAGCACCACGGACACGCGAGTTCCGCTGTCCGCCGAACGTGCAAATTCGCAATCTTCTACACATGCCTGGACCGGGTGGTCCTTCGGGGCTGCTTGAGGAAGCCAGCTGCGCCTCTGCCTCCTCGGACAATGAGGCAATCACAGTTTTGGATTTGAGCGATAGTAGTGATGATTTGACCCTCGATGGGTACTCCAGGAATCCCTGTGCTGAAGAGATCAAGGTTGGCGTTGAACTTTGTTTTAAATTTGAGGAAAGATTTTGGTTTACTAACCGCATTCCTGTTCCTTCCGTAGGAGCTCATGCGCCTATTCCACCATCGACTAATGAACCATCTTGGCGTAGTCAAACCCGGAATTGAAGACACCTGGGACTACGAGGGAGCCATCAAATTTCTTCAGGAAGCTGCTGCAGCAGGTCTCCAACAGCTCACACCGACATCCAATACAGTAAACGTTACCACCCCCAACGCCACTGCCACTAGCCTCACCACCTCAGCATCGACGGACAGCGCTCGACATACCACGACCTCGACCACCAATACCAGCCTAGCCTCCTCTAGCTCGGAACAGCTACAATCCGAGCTGACGGAACTCTTGAATATTCCAACTCTCCTTCTTCCTGAAGGTGTCGGTGATCCAGAATCTGGGGCCTCAGGTCCGCCTTCGGCTGTGAAGGCTATCTGGAAACTGGTTTCTGGTTCCAGTGACACCAGTACTGCTAATGTTGATGGTGGAAGTGGAGCTTCTAGACAGTTGGCCCTTGGTGGGCCCGAGGAATCGAAACAGCATGGAAGTCAGTTTCTGTTCACGGCATTTCTAGTTACTTCATTATTTAGTACCACGAATATTTGATTAAAATTTTCTCATAGGAAAATTGCATCAATTAATTTTGGAGACGGTGAGCGACTGGGCTAGTAGCTCAATCATTGAGGATGTAGAGCTGATTCGGCAGATGTTTTACCTCCTCTATCGTCAGTATGGGGCTCTTGATGAGGCAAGTGGATCATCTAAAAACACCATCACTAAAGAAAATGTTATTTTTGAAAACGCTTTCTTTTCTTTGTTTGCAACAGCTTCGACTGGGACTGACGCGGACCTACGCGATCGGAAATCGGTCGAAGGAAGATGTTTCACGCTTGTTGCGTTCTCTTGGACGAATCCGTTGCCTTCTTGGTGTCCAAGTGGGTGCAAATGAGGAGATACTGTTGAAGAATTGCCTTTGGTATGCGCTGTGACCTGGTAACACACACTATTGCTTCAGTTGATTAATCCCTACCCACCATCCACATCTATCTGTAGGGACATAATGAACAACAACGTCTTCTTTCAACATCCTGATCTAATTCGGGTGCTGGCAGTGCACGAGACGGTGATGCAGTTGATGGTGCATACTCTCTCCAAGGCCTCCCTTGACTCACCCTCGGTCGCTGCTACCGCTGCTGCTGCTGCCGCTTCTACGGCCTCGGAGCTGCAGCACCAGGGTTCACTGTCGCCGCAATTGAATGCCGCAGATGCAATCTCGCTGCGTCGTCGGCAAGGTTCCGGGGGAGGCGCCGAACTGCCCGTATTGGTAGAGGAGGGCGAGGAAGCAACACTAAGTGGTACTTCAGTTACTAGCGGTGGTTGATTCGATTTTTGAATGACATGGGTTACCACAGTAAAAGCCACTGTGGATAAAATGCTGAAAGAAGGAAGCTGAGTGTTGTAAACAATGTAAATTTAAATTGATCCCCACGGTGGACTTACAGTTCTCTAACGACGGTGATTATTGTTTCTTCAGGTTCCAATCTTGGCCGAAATGTCCCTGTCGGTCCCACCGAGATGGTGGTTCAGTGCTGCCGCTTCCTATGTTACTTCTGCCGCACCTCATGGCAAAACCAAAAGGCTATGTTTGATCATCTCAGCTACATGTTGGAGAATTCTTCAATGCTACTTGGTGAGTATCCAGTCACACGCAGGAATCTCGCTTCACGTCATCAACAATATTACCCAGTCTTTTGACCCTTCAGCTCGTCCCAGTCTGCGAGGCATCTGTCCCCTAGATGTAGCTTATTCCTCTCTGATGGATAACAATGAGTTGGCATTGGCGCTTCGTGAGAAACAGTTGGAGAAGGTGGCAGTTTATCTGTCGCGTTGTGGTGTGCAGTCAAACGCAGAGCTATTAACCAAGGGATACCCGGATATTGGATGGGATCCCGTGGAGGGGGAACGTTTCCTGGACTTTTTGAGGTTCACTGTGTGGGTTAACGGTGAGTCTAGGGGAAAGGATTGATGGAGATTGCTGAAGCAGAATTGCTCAAGTCTTTAGGTTTTCAAACATCTTTTTTGAACCCTTTAATCGCCTTATGTGCTCGTAGTTTCCACCGAATCTACATTTCCATCACAGTCAGCTATTTAAAAAATTCTGCTAAAGTAGACCTCTCTCAAGATTCTAAACTCAATAACATTAGAAGCTTCCAGAATTGCCTTCTAATGCTCGTCTTTAAATCTCCTTCCAGGTGAAAGTGTGGAAGAGAATGCAAATCTCGTAGTCCGTCTCCTCATCCGCCGCCCCGAGTGCCTTGGCCCAGCTCTTCGTGGCGGTACCAAGTCGGTATCGAGTCGCCGACAACGCCTCAACTCGCAATCTATCGGTCAGTCTGTAGTCGTCGGCAGTGGTGGTGGTGGTAGCGAGGGCATGGATCAGCTCGCTCCACCTGGTAGCCCTGACGCCGCTGGTGGTGGTGGCGCAGGGGGCGGTCCAGGAGGCGGTGTCAACAGCGCCGGTAGCACTACCGGTGGCGTTGATGATGCGCACTCCACTACAGCATCAAACGCAAATGCTGCTTCATCGTCAACCGGTGGTGGTCTCCTAAAAGGTAAAAGAAGATGGGGCTAATAAGAGGGAAAGTTAATTCTTCATCCCGATGAATTTGATTTTGGAGTGGAAGTTCGACTATAAAACTAGGTTGAAGCTCCAGTCGAGTCATTTTGGATTTTCATTCTTTGTCCCACTAGAAAGGAGAATTTTGATCTCCTGAAATGTTAATCCACTTTGTGATCCAGGAATTAAGGAGGGCATAGTGATGTCTGCCCAGATCAAGTTGGTCAAAATGGCTATGGACGCCGAGGCCCAGGGTTTAAATCCCGAGGATGAAGACATGGGATGGCGAACGGTGTTAATGGACTACGAAGACTGCAATCTCTTCGCCCCATTGCCCTACAACTTCAGTAGCCTTCCGGTGGGTTGACTAAGCCAGCACAAGTAAAAGTCGCTATTCAATCATAAAAAAGTCAACGGTGATGATTTTTTTGTTACTTGCAGCCGGAGGAAGATGAAGACTATGTTGATTTGGGCGCCGCAATACTCACCTTCTACGCAGTTTTGGTGGATCTTTTGGGTCGTTGTGCTCCCGAACTGGACGCGTCCAAAAGTGAGTCGGTGAGAGGTCGAGCAATTTTGCAATCCCTTGTCTCGATGCAAGATTTGGAGGGAGTGCTCTCGTTGCGATTCATCCTTCCCCCACCGAAATTGGAAATGCAGGTTAGTGGTGAAAACGGGCTCACAGCTCACCAACACGAAGATGCCTTTTTAATCGCGTAGTGTGCTAATGTAGTATTTTTTCTCTAGGAATCTTAGTTTATATGTTTATACCTACTGGCCAGACCTCATATCTCCGCAATCCTTGTCCATAGATGAATGCCGAAGGCCTTGAGCAGTGGGTAGACAGATCACCAATGCCTCCTGGTCTCCTACCTGAGCATAAAGCGGCCGTTGTGCTCTTTATGGAACGCGTTTATGGCCTCACTGATTCGGACACCTTCGTCCGTCTCCTCGAAAATGCTTTCCTTCCTGATATGCGTGCAGTCACGCTACTTGATTCTGTAAGTCGTGTCTAGTCCTCACTTCTGGTAATGGAGTGCCAACTTCCGGCTCTTAAATGACCCTTGAGCGATGGTAGATATTGAGCCACCCCGCTCTTTTTTTAGGCACAACGCGGTGTCACCGCGAGTGACATGACTCTGGCATTGAATCGATACATCTGCGGTTCTGTCCTGCCCCTGCTCACTCGCTACGCCCACTTCCTTGCTGTGAACGAAGTTACCGCAGGTCTACTTGAATCCACGCTCCACACTGCCTACCGCCTAGCCACCTGTCGTTCGATAACCAACAACCAACGAGACGTAGTTAGCGACTTTCTCGTTGCGTTAGTCGAGCACATTCAACCTTTTTCAATGACCAGTCTCATTCGCAAGATCGCCAAGAATATGCGCATTGTCGGACGAGAGGTCACTACAAGTTCACCTCTGCTTAACTACTTTCAGCAATTTTCATTCAAACATTAGTTTTCTCCCTTTTAGTCGGTGGTATCCCTGCGTGTGTTGACTACCTTCTATCAGCGATTTGGAGCCTACTACAGCTCCGAGGGTTGGACTGCTGAGTACTCTAGTGGTGGAGGTGACACCAAAGTTGGTGTTGGTGTCGGCAGTGGTGGAGGAAGCAGCGGAGGGGCATCAAAACCGAGTAGAACGCAAAGGGTCTCGGTAGCAGGCAGCGGTGCCATGCGGGATCTAAGCGATACCTCGTTTGTTCGATCGACGGCTGTTGGAACGACCGCAACAGCGACAGAAGAGGAGAAAAACCTAACTGCAGAGCTCTTTAGTCTCATTTTTAACAACCTCTCATGTCGTCGATATGATGCGGAGTTGTATGTCTACGCGTTGCCATGTCTGACAGCAATCGGTTGTGCACTGCCTCCCGATTACTGCTCTTCGCATTGGGATGCGCAATCGAGGATCGGAGAAGATGACACCATGGGACTCGATGGTCAGTTTTGGCTTAAAGTTGACCATTCCACACGAGGGGTCCGTAAAAACCTCTGAAAACTTAAGCAATCATAGCACTCTCAAATTTCAGCGTTTACTTATCCAACTAGTTTAGTAATTGGTTGAAACGCCTTAGTTAACTGTGGCTAGTTAGTAAACCACACAAATTTTTCTGCTCGTCTTGCAGTTTCTGTTCATCCCGGTGGACCAGACAGCGCAGCAGACTTGCGAGGATCCAACCAACAGCACGAAAGCTTCAGACCCACTCCTCTTGTAACCTCATCAGTAAGTTTACCCCATTGATGTTTTTAAAACGAACTATTGTGAATAATATGTTTGCTTTCCTGACATTTTTAATAAGGACTTTGATGTAAATGTGGGAACTGATTTTGTGGTAAACTTTTAGTCGGCCATCTCGGTAAACCCAATGGCCTTTGACATTTAATTTAATTCCTTTAAAAAACGAATGAGTTTTACCTTGATTTATTTTAAATTCGGTAGTAAATACCAATTTTTATTGGGGGACTATCCAACCGCAGTTTTAATTTTTACCAATTAGATTAGTATAATACATCGCGATGAACCAATTAGATCTCAGTATTCACCGCAAAATCTAGCGTTTTTATTGGCTAGTCGCAATCATGGTTCAGTCTAATATAGAATTTGAATTTCGATGTTTTGCTTAAATTTGTATTATCTTCACAGCAAATAAGTTTATTTATTTGTGTGAAGGCTGTGTTTAATCTACAAATGCCAGGTCTGTTATGAAGCCCAACATTTATAACTCCTATCATATGATTGGGTGATTGAGAATAGGCGTAATTATTGAAATTAGACCATTTTATAGGTATTGTCTCATTTCTATCTACATTTAGCACCTTTTGTGGGTTGTTACATGAATAATAATCGTCCCTTAAAGTCATTGTAAAGAGGCATTTTTACTATCGGAGGTGAAAGTTACTTCTATCTATGGTTTTTTCGACATTTAAATTGCCATTGTGCCTGAACAGAATAAACTTAGTAAAATGTACCGGAAACTTCATATTTAATGGCCTAATATTCCATAAACACACATTACTTCGTCCTGCACCCTAGATGGCTTCACACCATCTGGCCAGTAGCATGATGTTGCCTCCTGTGTGACGTGATTAGTTGGGTCCACTTGCAGATCAAACTACCAGCGGCACTGAGCATTCTGGTTGACCAATTCGCCAAGCACTGCCACGACACTTGGGCGCAGGAGTTGGTGGATCAGGGCTATATCTACGGATTGACACTGGACGAGGCGAGACGTACCCACCCCAATATACGGTCTTATCACTCGCTATCCCAACGGGTAGGCTGTTTATACCTCTGTTTGTCCATTAAGCTGTCTTTCTAATGGCTTGTCCATTAGTTCACCCATTCACCCATCCACTTCTCTACCCCAGATCCATCTTGACTTTATTAAATCTAGTCCTTCCATCTAGGCACCCCCTCCTAAACCATTCACTTAGTGTGTCATCCACCGATCTACCTATTCAACTTGGACCTCTTCGCCCTATGTCCTTCCGTCTATTCACTCTTACAAAGGATTGACTGACTATCCATCTGCGTGACGCACTAACTTGCTATTTGTTTAGCTACCCTCTCATTCAGTCCTCCGTCTGTCGGTATAACCTTCCACCAGTCTGCATATGTACTGGTTTTTATCCACTATCTTACCCAATTTTTTGTTCTATGTGGATTTCAAATTAGCCACCTTCTGTCCCGAGCTCATGGATGGCGGCCTTATTCAATCTCCAACTGGACAAATTGATTGCATTTTCATATGTTCTCCTCCATTTTTTAGGATCAAATGCGCTACATTCAGCCGGTGACAGAGACTCTGCGTGCAATGCTCGCTCTTGGCTGGACCATCGATCCTTCAGGAGTATGCCATGAGGACGATGGAACTGGATTGGGTCATCGTCGAAGACAGTTTATCCACAGTGTGAGTATTTTGTCTTGCTTGAGTACTGTTTCCGGTGATATGAGGTGGCAAATGAAATGGCAAAATGAAATGGTCCTGAGTGCTCATGAACTACTGCAAACCTATCAGTATTCCTACACGCAATTGATTCTTCATTATTTTCGGGTTATCAATCTATTTATTTAGTTATAGGTAGGGTGATGCTGTTTGAGAGGTACTACGTTTACCGAATCCCATATCATTAGCACAAGTAGTTCCCCGTCAAAATTAAAAGTACCAGGTCCCACTTTCGTGGCGTGCTTAGCATAGAAGAGCTTCCCTGACTAATCAAGGTAATAAGCCTAATAAATTTTTTCTCCTTTTAGCAAACTGAAAGTCCACAGGGATACATTCCGGCTCCGAAAGACCTTCACGGGGTTAACGTGACTCGAGAATTAATCGACTTGGCCGAGCGACTGGCCGATAATGCTCATCAGATCTGGGCAAAGCAGAAGATGGAAGAACTCGAGGAAATTGGTAAGTTGCTATTGGCAACACTGTTCGGTGAAGTGGACCAATAAGTCATGTAAGGTTGAAAAAAAACAGCGCTTTTCTGTCATTTTCTACGCATATACCTTCCTGCCTTTCTCCTAGGTGGCGGTGTTCATCAACTTTTGGTGCCCTACGATATTTTGACTGATCGTGAGCGCAAACGCTACCGTCGCTTAACCCACGAGTTGATTCGGTACTTACAGTACTGGGGTTATCGTCTCTCCTACAAACCAACCAATCAGCAGGTTGATACCACAAAAACCGGGCCGGCAGCGACGACAAACGCCACGCCAAATGCAATCAAGCAGTTTGCTGGTGAACGAGGTGAAGGTGAGTGTGGTCGCGTAGTTGTAGCTGGTTGGGGAATTGTTGGCCAATGGGGAATCGTGTTCAAGACGCGGCGGGACACCGACGTGTGGCAGGCTGTCACCTTAAGAAGGGTCTTCTAGGATTAAAATATCTCTTATT
>NW_020170509.1:159667-163284 GCF_000524195.1 Echinococcus granulosus | reverse complement strand
ACGGTTCGTGAGGACAAGCCGAGTCGTATGTTCAGTCGACACCAGAACCTTACACAGACCAGCGAGGATATGAAACTCCTCGTGAAGGTCGTTTTGCCCCTTCTGGAGCGCTACTTCTACACTCGCAAGTCCTACTTCATCGATCCCTACTCAGGCGCGTCGATTGAAGAGAAGAAAATGGCCACGATGTGAGTTTGGACTTAAAGTCGATCTGTGCAGTTCTCAAAAAGTATAATAGCACAGTGGAAAGGACATACTTAACCATACTCAGCCAGCCTGACTGTGAAACGTCTCGAGTTAATCAGTCATTTATATTGGCGAGGAAGGTGTTAAAGAATTTTCCTCCTTTACTTCCAGGCTCTTCACCAAGCTCTTTACTCTCTTGCGCCTGAAAACTCGCTGCTTTGGAGCAGATGTCAATGTGACCGTCTCCTGTCTCAAGTGCCTCATTGAATGTCTTGATATCAAAGCCATTGTGAAGATCAGCTACGCAGAGGACTTTGTTCGAGTCCGTCTCATGCCATTCTTCACTTTTTGCGCTGACGATTTGGGCCTCATTATCCGAAATCTCAACTCTGGAAGGTACTCTCATATCAAGGTGGGTAAGCGACGCCAAAGTTGCTGTACGAATTGATGACCTCTCTTTGCAATGGCTTCGCGTTTATTGTTCGGCTTTGGCAGGGCACAATTCGACGTGGGGCCTGCAGTATTGACTACCTGCACATGATCCTCCTGCCGACACTGAAGACGATGTTTGAGCACATTAGCAAGACGGGAGTGGGTGAGGATCTACTTTTGGGGCATCTACAGGTCACTTGTTCTCGCATCCTCAATGCCCTCTACGTACTGGGAACGACTAGTCAAAAGCACGCCAATCGCCCTGAACTGATGGAGGAGCTAAATAGGTGAGAAAGACATTTTGACCTCTTACAATATCGTTGCTGCTAAGAGGCAGTTAGTGGACGAGTTTTGTGCGCTCTCTTAGACACCGGCCAATGCTGGGTGAATGTCTGGCAGCCCTGACCACCTGTTTTCCGGTGGCTTTCCTTGAGCCCGAACTGAGCGCCCACAATCCAAGATCAATTGCCTACAACACAGAGGAGGCCGACTACTCCTTCGAAGCCAGAGGTAAGTCTGTTTCAATTGTGTAGTGTGGTTTAGGAGGAAAGGTGAGAAGTCAGTAACGGGGCACTACTTATCGCCCTCTGACTGGATTTCTGAACCGACTTGTCAAATTTATTAAATAACCCTTTTCAGTGTCAAAAATGGCGCCCTTAAGGATTGAGCAATACTTCATATTCCTTAATATCACCTCTGCCTTTTAGACCTGATTCAAAAGATTGGCAAGACCCTGCCCTCTCTCCACAACATCATTGATGACATCGTCCACCTAGCCGAAGCCGGTTCCAACGGCACCCAAGAACCCCATCTTATTGAAGTCACCCTTCCCATGTTGTGCTCTTACCTGCCAGTTTGGTGGCGCAAAAACCTTGCCCAACGCCAATACGCGCGCTGCCACCCAGGCTCAAAGGCGGCCGCCTTCTTCCCTGACAATGAGGAGTTCCTAGCTGCACTCAATACTGAAGGGGAAGGATTGCATGAACTTGGAGGCGGTGGCGGTGGTGACAGCGGCAGCGGAGGGGGAGACAACAATGATGATGACGATGATGAGGAGAAGGGGTGGGGTGCGGCCACGGGTCCGATTACTACGGTGACTGCGGATCTGATGAATCGTGTTTTGGGATCAGTGTTACAGTTGATCCAAAATAATATTGACAATAGTAATGCGCCGTGGATGACGAGGATCGCAAGTAGGTTTCATTTTTACGCCAAATTTTGTTTGATTTGTAACGTCCGCAATTTTCTCAAAATCCATGATAAGTAGTACCTTTATAAAAGAATATTTGGAATTTAATGTGCAGAAAAGCTGAGAGGAGATGAAAACAGTCGTGGAGGCTGAAGAGCTCGCATAAACTTGCAGCTGGCCACATCTAATACCTACATTAGCTTTTGGCTTTCCCCTTGGTACCACTGCAACGTATTCGAGGGTTTAGGTACCACGTACTTCTCAGAGTCGAGGATCTTCTATTGATGTTTCAAGTCATGATGGCATTTTATCAAAGTGGCAGCCACTAGAAACATTAAGGTGTCATTTGTGTGCTAGCAATATGTCACTGAGAGTAACAACACCGCCATCCTGCATTACATCTTTTTTGGCGTCTTTTTAAAGCACGAACACAACCCATTGTTGGCAACGCAACTGTTGACATGCTTGGAAAGTACTTCCTACCCGTCTCGGAGCGCCTCTTGGATCAGGCTTTCGCAGTGCAGAGTTGGGAGAGACGTCTGGGTGAGTGATGGTGCTATTTTGCTTTCTTACAAGCTGGCCTAAACACTACCTAACCTACCTCAAATCAGGTAATGAGACGGACAAAGAGGGCGATTTGACCGCTGCCTGCGAGTTGCTTGTGCGAAACATGTTCGCTCTGTATCCCCTTCTCATCACTTTTGTCGATCGGTATCGCACCGAGTGGCTCAAACAGCCCACCATGGAGGCTGATAGACTCTTCAATGCTGTTGCCAACCTCTTCCTCATTTGGAATGGCTCTCCGGTGAGTGGGAAAAAAACACTCATTGTGACTGCAATTGTCAAGAGTTTTGAGCATTGGTCCTTCCCCCATATTTGACAGAACTTCAAACGAGAGGAGGAGACATTCGTTGGAATTCATGAGTTGGATACTCTGGCACTAATAATGCCGACCGCTGAAAGGAGCACGCTTTCTGCTGATGTTGCTCCTCGCAGCCTCGCCCATCATCACACAAAATCCGGTCAGTTCTGATTGGTTGGTTATATGACGCTTGCCTAGTGATGTATTGAGGAAGTATTCCCTTTAATCTCTTTTTTTTTTCTTATTCTTGTCTAATCTCTCGTCAGGAAAGGGACCGAAGAAGGGTTTTACCAGTTTAATGGTTGCTTCAATAAAGCGTCTCCTTCCGATTGGTAAGCTAAACTACATCTCACCCTTACAGTTACACATCCTCTACATTCCCTTCACTCTCATTCCTTAATAAGGCCTTTGCGTTCTCGGAGGCAGGCAGCAAGAACTGGTTCAAAGAGCTAAGCGAATGTTCCTCAAGGTTAGTTTACTTTACCCCGAAGTAATTATCTTTTATTTAAGTAAGGTTTTATGCATTCATGATAGCTTCACTTGCTTGAGAATTGTACTACTAAAATAGTGGAGAGAGCCATTCCCGAATTCGAGTTCGCTCATGTCCCCTTTATTTGCTCTTGCCCCTGCGTAGAGGTCAACAGCATCGGTAATTCTGCCCCCTTCGTTTGCCACTCGCTTCCATTTTTTTCCCTTTGAAGGGTTTGCTTCTTCTGCTTCATCAATCTATTTATTCCCCCGTGTACACTACTTATTATTATTCAGCATACCAATACCAGAGGCGAAATGAGCACGTATTTTGCTGATTCTCATCGACAGGTGATGTACTGTCCTGTAGCCCAGTGTTGTAACTGATGATAACAGTAGCCGTCAGTTGCATGGCCAATTTGGTATTTTACAATTTCCATGCTAGCCGTTTAGTGTGCTTTTGTGTCCCTCCCCGCCTTA
>NW_020170509.1:124459-159567 GCF_000524195.1 Echinococcus granulosus | reverse complement strand
CATTTTAATTGGTTGGAACCGTTGACGCTAGATGACCTTGGAGTTAGGCGAGTTACTCACCATCTTGGTTTTGCATATTTTTAGCATGAGGTTGAAATCGACATTATCGAGTACCTTCGATACGCCCTAGACAAAGACGACGACGTGAGTGCTATTGGAATAGTGATGTAGGGCTTATTCTGTCCCATCCTGTTGATTGCTGTCGAACGCTTTCAGGCAGAGACGAGGACATATCGATGGCAGAAGCTGCTCTATCGGAAGATAGATCGAATCATCGCAGTAACTGGATGCCACGACGCCCTGGGCATACCTACGAAAGAAGAGGTCATCAATCGGATAATGACCTTGGCCAAGGTCATGCATGCGCTCTACCTCGTCAGCGTAAGTAGCCAGTAGCGTGAAGTTGACTCAAGTTGATAATGGGATACCTAAATTAGATATTTCCTGTCTTATAACGCCATTGAGGTGTCCTGACTGCCATTTGACGAACGATGAGATAATCTTGGAAAAAACTCTTATATTTGAAGACCTGGAACTGAAATGCTTTGCATTATCCAGAAGAAAATTTCTTTAGAATCCAGCGGTGCTGAGTGTATTTGTAACCTATTGAATCTTAATTCTATCCATCCACTTGTTCTAGATCTGGTTGTCCATCTTAGGCGGGCCCAGTAATTTGTGCTCCAATAGCGTGCAGATTTCCGAGCTGATCAATTGTTCATCTCTCCTGAATCCATCTTTTCATTCCAACACCTTGGATCCATTCATTTAAAGTATCCGATTTATGCTTCCTTTCATCATGGATACTTCCATTTTTCATTCTTGCGACATTTGTTTTCCTTGAATTATTCCATTTAATTTGCCATCCGCATAGGTCTCTGGTCCTTCCATTTTGGTGTGATAATACTTTTTTTGGGTAGATTCCTCTTTTCGTTGCATCATTCGTTGGTTCCGTAATGGCTCATACATCCTAGATTTATTCATCTGTTCCGAATCCATCCTTTTATCCTCCATCAATGGAACTTGGGAATAAATGCTGATCCATCCTTATGCCGTTCCCATACCCATTCATCTATTTGTATCTGAAATTGCCCATATTCTTCAGTGGCTCCTATCCATCTATCTTAGATCCATCCTTCCACTCCTTTGGGGTTTATCAATCTCTAGTCTATCAGTTTGTTCCGAATTCACTTATCTCAGATTCTTCCATTCATTTGGAAATCTTTTATTTAGCGACTTATCTCTGTGATACCTCTTCAGGGATCCCTCCATCCATCCATCCATTCACTCATAGTCCAAGCACGGTGGATGATGTCTTTTTATCCCATAGATCGCAACAATTCTCACTTATTTATGTGATGAAACGGTTTCAATATCATTGTAATTGACAGGGCAGATGATAAAAGCGTATGACTTCTCATCAAATCTGTGGGAAACTTCAAATACCTTCACTTTGGAGCCTAAAAAGTCAACTAATCTTAAATCTCCAACCAGTTTTGATTTTTTAGATGTATATTCTTAATGACTGGCACGTCCAGTATCAAGTATTCATTTGTTTTCTTCGATACTGTTTTGGACATATTTTGTGTGCAGGCACTCCAATTAAATTTACCTCTCGGTCTATTCTCCTTGTCACCAGCATGTCGTTCCAACAATCTTGAACCGAGGGTCCTGGAGGAAGCTCGTTTCAACGCAACGCAAACGCGCAGTGATGGCATGTTTCAGAATGCAGCCATTTTATGCTCTGCCACGCCACCGTGCCATAAATCACTTCCTCATGGCCTACCATGATGGATGGTTGAGTTATGAACAATCACTAGGAGTCCAGCTGATTGAAGAAATCGCGGGAGCCTCGCCTGAGGGCGCTGGCTCTACCAACACCTCAGCTGCTACTCCCATTGCTGGAATGGCACCTTCCGGCCATTCTGGTGATGTTGGAAGTGGTTCTGTTGATCCCGGATCGCCGGATTCCGGTGGAGGCGTGAGTGGTGATAATGAGAATATGTCAATCATCGCGAAATCTATCATAGAGAGTTCAATGTACTCTGATTTGTCTGACGAAGGTGAGTTAACAATTCACTCAGGTTAGATTTGAATTGCATTACTGTGATGTCATAAGTAGCATTTATTTGTGATCACAATAGACAGCATTTCCATCTTGGGCGGTGGTGGAAGCGACGGTGGTGGTGCAGCCGCCTCATCCTCTGCCCCCTTGACTAACGAGCAGGTGGAGGATAGTATAGCACCCACAGAAGGGGCTGCGCATTCAGTGTTTGCTACAGACTACTGCGCCAATCCCGATCCTTTGCGTCAACTCCTCACTGCGCTCTGTCGAACTGCCATGGACCAGACGCCGGATGATCCACTCTATCTAGCGTTTGCGCGCATCATGGCCAAGGTATGCTCTTCTTAACATTTATAACATCATATAAGTAGCAGTAAAGTAGAATAAATTAATTGCAAGACGATTGATTGATTTAGCCACTTTGCCTAACAAAAATAACCAGAAAAAAGTAGGTAAAATCCACTTATATAATATGCAAAGCTAGTTTTCTCAAAGATGGAATGACATTTCCCAATTTTCCTCACTTTCAGAGCTGTTCAGGTAAGGACGAGGACGATGAAAGCGGTGGTGGTGGCGGTGACGAGGGCTCAACAGAAGAGGGCGAAGAAGAGGGACCCACGTCTCAAGAGCAGGAAGAACAGAAACAGCGTCTTCTCTTTGAACAAAATCGACTTTCAGATCGTGGTGCTGCAGAAATGGTCCTCCTTGAGCTTGCCGCCTCCAAAGGTGATATAATTCTACTAGATAAAACCACCCTACTGATATCAAATGAATGATACTAACTTGATGACTTCCATAGGGGAAGCGACACCGGTGGCAATAGCCTCTGTCGAGTTGGGCATAGCTATTCTTCTCGAAGGGAACGTTTCAGTGCAAAATCGAATGCTTGCCTACTTGGTAGAGAAACGTCTCACGGGCTTCTTTACGAGCTTAGCTGGACTCATGCAGAACTGCTCGGTGTTGGATCTTGATACATTTGAAAGGTCAGTCTTTGCTTTTATTTTGATTGATTGAGATAAATGGGCTTCGCAATGCCGCCATTGTTTCTGCAGGTGTCGAAAGGCTGAAGGATTGGCAGTGGGTTTGTCAGACATGGAGGGTATCACGAATCTCTACGATGCGGACTTCACCTGTAAAATCTTCCGTCTTCTCCAACTCATGTGTGAAGGCCACAACTCAGGTAATCATCAATCAGGATCAAATGCACGTAGAACACTTGACACATTGTAGAGTGGAAGCCGGTTGGCAATCAGTGTAGAAGTTGGTGTCTGTAAAATTTTAACAAATGGCCGAATAATAAAATTGGGGCAAACTATAGAGTTTAATTCAAAAGATTGAGCCCCCAATTTTTTTGCCCCTCAGCCTTCCAGGACTACCTGCGCACTCAGTCGAGCAACACGACATCGGTGAATCTGATCATCTCCACGGTGGACTACCTGTTGCGTCTACAGGAGTCCATCATGGACTTCTACTGGCACTTCTCCAATAAGCCCGTCATCGACGAGTCGGGTCGCACAAACTTCATCAAGGCCATCAAAATCGGCAAACAGCTCTTCCGCACGCTCACAGAATATATTCAGGTGGGTGTCGTAGGATTCGCGATTTTTCTCAAAGTGAAACTAGGTGGTACTACTGCGTTTACTGACAATGCGGCTTAGAAATGAGGACTTTACGGTCAAGGTACTTTTAAAAGCCCCCTTGCCAGTATATGCCAAATCGACTCTAATTTTTGTCATCAAACGCTCACATTACCTTATTTCAGGGTCCCTGTCAGGGCAATCAGCACGCGTTGGCCAACAGTCGTTTGTGGGATGCTATTTCCGGCTTCTTCTATCTCTTCGCACATATGCAGGACAAGTTGAGCAAGGATCCTGAACAGCTAGACCTTCTGCACGAATTCCTCAACCTCCAGACCGAGATGATGATCATGCTGCTTTCCATGCTTGAGGGCAATGTTGTGAACGGATCTATTGGACGTCAGATGGTTGATACACTTGCAGAGTCCTCGGCAAATGTTGAAGTGAGTGACACACCACTTGAAGGAGGGAGGTGTTTATGTAGTGAAAAGGAAGAATCGAGAGGGAGTAGCAGACAATTGGCGCTGAAGACTGCACCAAGGCATAAAAATAGAAGCTTACTTTTGAATATCTCCACATTATTCGCCTTTCTTTTCTTAATTCTATTATTCCCATGTTGCCTCATGGGGAAGCAGATTTTCAGATATTGGTTGTTCATATGGAAGGGCTACAGAACTGCCAACGTAGGAGGCAGGAACAAGAAACAATAACCCTGGTTTGGTAGAGTAAAGGGTCCATGTCGTTAGGCCTGAAAGTCCTTTCAGAGCACCGTCTCTGGTACTTCAATGGGTGGTTGGATGCCTTAAAAACCAGACAGTGGAAAGGATTCGGATTTCAACAGCAGTCAGTGATGCATTTTGTAGGTTTTAGTAGGACCAGAATACTCCATCCTGCTTGTATTGCCATCATAAGCTGTAGAAGGTCTGGAATCTTATTATTTGTGTAGAATGCTCCTACTTCATCCGTAATTGACGAGTGACCTGGAAATGTTTGATCAGTTCCTGACTCTCATTATTTTTCCATTTTCAAGCTTACTTTGACCTTCTTCGACATATTTTTGAGGATGAAGGAGATCACAAATTCCGATGCCTTTTTGGTGAGTTCTACCAAACGCTACATCCTGTAAATCGATTTCTTGGTCACCCTTTGAACCACCTTTTTTCCCTCCTCTCTCTGAAGGCTTTCGATGTGAATAAAGACGGGTGGATTTCGCATCGAGAGTTTCGAACTGCTTTGGAGCAGCAAAAATCCTTGAATGAGTGAGTCTCACATCTTCAAGTATCATTTCGATCATCACCTCGCCATATGGTGGCTTTTGATTACTTTTTTCTACTAACTGTCTACAGGGAGGAAATCACCTATATAATGGGCTGTGTAGACGCCAATTTGGATGGGAAAATTGACTTTCAGGAGTTCACGGAACGCTTCTACAATCCAGCTCGTGATATCGGTTTCAATGTGGCGCTGCTACTGACCAACCTCTCTGAACACATCCCTGGTGACATACGGTGAGCATTGCTGTAGGGTTTATGTGGCGGTAATCTTCTTGTAGACTTTTAAAATCTGCGTCTTCTCGGGTCAATTTTCCTCTAAGTACCTCCTATTTCGTTTCTAGCCTCGAACGACTTCTGCAGAAAGCGAAAGGCATGCTAGAGATGTTTGACCCTCTCCTGGGTCGCATTGAAATTACCAACAAGGAGGGTCGCATAGAACGCGTCTACTTTCAGGTGCGTCAGGAGAACATCGACCAGTGGGAGAAGCCGCAGATCAAGGAGTCCAAACGCACCTTCCTTCACTCGGTGGTGGGCGAGAGTGGTGATAAGGAGAAACTGGAATGCTTCGTCAATTTCGCCGAGGACACCATCTTCGAGATGCAGCATGCCCAGGGCATAAGTGGAGATGACGAGAACTTACAGATTAGTCGGGTAGGTCTATCTAAACAAGGCTGTAGCCAATTATTGCCACTCGTTAACGCTTTCCTTTCTTCGTCGACTTTGTTCTTCGTTTGGGGGTTATGACAACTACGACCGCTTCAAATTCGTTCCGTAAACACGTCTGTTGGGGTTTAAAAGAGTCAAGTAAATTTGAAGAGTGCATAAGCATCCCTTTTCCTTGAAAGGCAATTGCCATCATAGTGGAACAAAAAATCTGGGCAGCAACATCAATTTCTAATCATCCTGACAATAATTGTTCCAAAGAAAAAATCGAAAAAGTTCAAATTTTCCCATCAAAATATTTGACACTTTCCCACGATTCTGATGGTTAATCAATATATCGGGTCCACGTTTCCCACAACAAGCGTTGATTAGGGTAACATCCAACTTCACTTTTCTCTGTCTCTCATCCTAGGTTGTGGCTGTTCGCAACCTCCTGGAGGCAACTCGACTCTCCTCCGTTTTTGCATTCCTTGGCACTCTCATCTCCTTCCTCAGTCCTCACCATTTATGGAAGTGTTGGTGCGGTCTTCGACAAATGTCATTCGTGGATGTCATTGCAGATGTCCTGGGCCTCATCATCGGTCTCATGATCGGGGCTGTGCGTCTGGTGAAAGGCGTCCTTACCATTGTGGGCCGTTTTATGATCGCGTTGACGTCAGATCCAACTGAAAAAGCCTCGCCACAATTACCGCCAACGACTCAGTCGATGAATTCAGCAACACCCCCGAGTGTAAAACGGAGCCAAACGTCGACGCTATTCAACGCAATGCGGACGAGTGGAAGCAAAATGGAAGTCACGTTGACTGAAGAAGAAGCAAAACCACCTGACCTTGGGACCACCAATGAGGAGGAGCAGAAACTCACGGATCTTGCCAGCATTCTTCAGGTGGGAAATTTTAACAACCATACTGATAAACGATTTTAGTAATTTTTTCGGCTTGTTAAGATTAAGAGTGGCCTGGACTTTTGCGAAAATAATTTTATTTCGGTGTACTTGCCATTGTATGTGAATTTTGCATAAAATTTTGCACGGCATTTCTACGAACTAAGCATCACACTACCACGCATTGTTTTGCCCTAGCTACAGATTCTACCGATTTGTTGCCGACTTTTTGACTTTTGCATCTCTGTAGTGGTCAACTTAAAGGATGCCTATTGGGGTTCTGGAAACCGTTTCATGCTCCGGACTTTATGAAGTCATTATAAACTCCGGACCTAATTATTATTTGTTACTACCATTGATGCAAGGCAACTACCATTAACTGGTGCAAAATGAATGAGGAAGTAAGAGTTACAAGCTAACCATATTTACCACTTAAAAAAAATAACTCCAAGACACATTAGGTAGCATAAATTGTAATTGAATACTAACGCCCTTGTTACTGGATTATCTATTGAATTTCTGTTCAGTAGCCTATTTTGTTAATCTGTTAATACATTTGCAAGCATCTGTGGAATTCGTCAGAAAAATATATCGGGTGATCTTTAAAATATTTTTTTGATTTTAAGCATTAAATCTAGAACTGGGATTTTTTTACTGGGGTGTTTATTTCTTTGAATCAAAATCCCTAGTTCACACTTAGTCAAAATCTATTTTCCCGAGAGTTTAGCAATAAGGAAAACCTCTTTCAAAATTTTTCTGAATTGGTAACATTCTTCTCTAAGTTTTATTTTCCTTAGGAAAAACTATGAGCTTTTCCGCTAGATTTGACTTCTCTAGGCATTTTCAAATGTCCAGACCTTCATTTTTTCCAATTTTATAAGATTTTTTACATTTTCTTGAGTTGAATTTAATCCGTTCACTTGATTTATTATTTGCATTACTTGTTTATCCAACATTCCCCCTGTTGTTTGAATATTGCTGCGTCTTCCTCCACTTTGTGTGGGCGAATTTGGAGGCTCTGGTCCCCAATGGTTCATTCCCCTCCAGCCGCTTCTTGGAGTACTTCTACGTAAATTCGCAATTTTGTTCGGAAAATGTTAATTTACTTTGTTCCATGCATCTACTCATCAAATAACTGCCCCCAAAAATAATCGCACCATTTTTTCTGCCTGAACTTTTCTTTGATTCATGACTCAAGGGTTTCGTGCCCTTCTCTGCTTGCTATTCCTAAATTCTTCAATCTTCTCCCAGTTTGTCATTTGCCTACTTTAAGTCACCCATTCCGAGTTATGGAAATGGCCACTTTCTGCATATTCCAATCTGGTATACAAGTTTTTAGTCGCTTAAGGGGCCCTAACATACTTTTCATCTGACAATCTACTGCTCTTTTTCATGATTGCTTCTAGGAAAAGGAATGCTGGCTTTTGTCGGAGGAGGAACAACTACTGTTGGAACGTGTGGACTCCTCAAAAGTGGAAGCCTTCACGGGAAACACCCCAAAGACGTCAACCACTCCTAGCAGCAGTCATTCGAATGCCGGACGACAAAAGAATACCACTTCAGTCGGTAAACAGGCACAAAGTATAAGTACGCCCGTTTTGCGCTTTCCATGTCCTCTCTGCCATTACAAGTTTTTTTTAATGGTGACAATCGGTAAGCTGCAGTCATTTTTCAAGTCGGCGGCCTAAGTTGTCTTTAAAATAAAAAGAATCAATTGTTCTCGTGAGAATCTTAATAGAAAGTCTGGCATAAATTCTTCCCCCCTCAGAAAGGAAAGCACAAGTTTTGGAGGTGCTACTTCCTCCTGAAGAGTTCCGATCTTCAAGACCTGAATGTACCAACTGAAAAGATACATCTAAAAGTGGGATTCATTAAGTGTTTTCCTTAATAAAATCTGCTACTGTCTGAAGAAAACTTTCTCCGACCTTACAATCTGGAATAAACGTATGCGCTTGTGCCTGCGTCTAGGGTATCTCATTCATCAGCATACTTATTAGTAATTTCAGTAGTAGGTTGCAAATTGGTACCTTTTCGCGATTTTGCCTTTTCATGGGGTTTCATATAATTATTGACTATCTGACGACTTTGCAGGTTTACATGAATTATCCGTACTACTTATCTTTACTTTAGGATCAAGTCCGCAAACAGTGGAGCGCGAAGGCGTGGAGGAGCCCGTAGTTGTGGAACAGAAGCCTATTCCAACCTCCACTTTCCTTATCTCGATTTTTGCACGCAATTTTTATCGTTTCAAATTGAATGCCCTCATCCTTGCCTTCATAATTAACCTCCTCCTCCTCTTCTACAAGGTGAATGCCGGTTCCGTTGACCATCTTAAAATTCATCCTTCTTTAAAATTCTGTTAAATAGGGTTTCTATCATTAGATCGAAAAACGAGGAGTCGGTGTGGAAGGGACGGGCGAGGAGTCTGCATTTGGCGCCACTTTTGTCACAACAATTACTGACACTGTCTCCAACATCGCGGACTCCCTTCAAGACACCGAAACCGATGTCGGACCAGGGGAGGAAGAGGAGTGGATTACGTTAGCAGAATCGGCTGCATATTTGGGTCCACTGCTAAAGATACTCGCCATTGCTCACTCAATTCTCTCCTTGAGCATGCTTGTTGCTTACTACTTTTTGAAAGTGAGTAATCAAACAGTGAAATTATCGGTGGATTCTCAAGCGTTTTCTCAAATTTTACTGAATCTCTTCGCTAGGTTCCGCTGGTTATATTTAAGCGTGAGAAGGAAATATCCCGAATGCTCGAATTCGAAGGCATCTGGATAGCTGAACAGCCTTCTGATGAGAAGCTAAGAGCCCAGTGGGATAAATTGGTTCTTTCTACTCCCAGCTTTCCTCACATGTACTGGGACAAGTTTGTCAAGAAGAAAGTCCTCAAAAAGTATGGGGAGCAATACGATAAACAGCAGATAAGGCGACTTCTTGGAATGAAAACTGTTAGCAACAACGGAGGTAGCAGTGGAATCACTTCGGGTGGACGTCCCGAGGAGGCCTCGGATAGTTGGTTCCATCCAACATGGCTTCAGGAGATGGATCTACAATACCTGCTTTGGAAGTGGGGTGTCATCTTCACGGATAATGTATGTTTTTAAGTGATTTTAGAATTGCTCTACATAGATGCGATTATCCTCCCATATTCTTCCATTCAGTCGTTCCTATACCTCGTGGTCTACTTCATTGTTTCTCTGCTGGGAAATGCAAACTACTTCTTCTTCTCATGTCACCTGTTGGATGTGGCTATTTCCTTCAAAACGCTAGCAACCATTGTACAATCGGTTACACACAATGGAAAACAGGTAGGTCACACTTTTCTGCATTCTAATGGCTCGCTAGATCTCGTAATGGTCTAGTGGAGGTCATGACCGATACGCCATTTTGCTCACCCATCATGCAGAGATGACTGTTTTGTGAGATTCCAGCTATTTTGAGGTGTTTTTTCTTCGATGTGTAAAAAATAATAAAAATAGATTATTACTGCTTAATCAACATGGACGCATTTCCTGTACAGCCTTTGCGAGCAACATTGAGTAGCTTTATTTCATTTAAGTAGCCATTAGCATAGACAAATTCATTTAAGTGAAGTTGTTTATTAAACCTTTAAATTACTGTTTCAAATAATTATATGCTTGTTTCGCTGAAGAGTCGGAGGAGGTAATGATTGGTTAAATTGTTTTGGAGGAGGGTATTCCGTAGCTCTCCAACGTACCTGTCCACGAGGTTCAACTCCGTTGAAATTGGTCGTAGCGAAATCTACTGCTTTCAATCTATCACCCCAAGTGCAATGAACACGTGATATTTTGGGTGGTTTTACTGCAGAATACCCCGTCCGAGATTGTCACACCGCTTTCACGGGGTGTGAGTGTAGTAGATGACCCAGATTTAACGTGAGTTTCGTGCTCAAAACTCGCTTACCGATCCGACGTGGCGGGGTCACTGCCTGATGGTGCAAATCCATCCATGCGTATGTGACTTTGACCGAAGTGTGTTTGGCTGCTCTGTAGCTATGATGTTGGATAAATTGAAGAACGCGTGACCAAAGAACTAAGCCATTTTAAAATCTCTGTCTGAGACTTCAATGTTTACTTCAATTTGAGATTTGCAGGACATTATCCGTGATCACAGACTGAGATTGATGCTACCAATGGCTGAAAGGTGGACCGAGATCCTTATCATCCGTATCTTCCTGCAGCCAAAAAATCTGGAAGATTCGCTGTCAATGTTGAAATTTGGCTCCTGGTTTGCTAGTTAATAATGCCTCATTTCTACTCGGTATTAATTTTTTGACATTTCATGCTGGAATAGCTCAACTAAGGGGTAAAAGTTGAATCTGGTCAGCTGCTGACGCGACAAAGTACTGAGTGTGAAAGTCTCTGCATCAAAGAAACCCAACTTGAAAGTACTTGAAGATCTGCTATTGCCTTCACTCTTTTAGTCCCTCGTAGGAGTTGAAACCCTAATTTAGATATCTATTAACGAAACAAAAATTTGCCTGTTTTAGCTGGTTTTGACGGTCATGTTGACTTCGATTGTAATCTACCTTTACACCGTCATCGCATTCAACTTCTTCCGCAAATTCTACACCAAGGAGGAGGATGGGGAGAAGGAATACAAGTGTAATGACATGCTCACTGTGAGTAATTTGGTTATCCTCCCTCTCGTTTTTATTACTCCCATAGACATAACGAACATTATTTACTCTGCTTCTCTTTTTATCTTCCAGTGCTTCGTCTTCCACTTGCACACGGGTCTGCGAGCGGGTGGTGGAATCGGGGATGAAATTGAACCACCCGATGGAGATGCACATGAAGCGCTTCGGATCATCTTTGACATGTCATTCTTCTTCTTTGTCATAATAATCCTCCTGGCGATCATTCAAGGTTTGTGTGTCCTGACTTTTCTTGGTAGCTCATGATAGCAAGGACCTTGGTTGGAGTCGATCAATGAGATTTTTAGGAGTTTCGTAATGCTTGAAATGTTAAGTCGTTGAAGTTTTGACAATTTTCTTAGATCAACAGATTCGAGTTCTCCTGCCTTATTAAGGCTTTGCTGTCTATCTAAACTAAGTGGGATTTTCTCGTTTTTTTTTTCCACGAATTCATCACCGATTCATCCATAAGGCACATAAAACGTCTTTCCCGACCTCCATATCCACTTTGATGGTTGTGGTCAAACCTGCTGGATGTCTTGTTCTGTTTCTTATCTACCAAATAATTGCTTATCTCATGTGGAATTGGAGTTTTGGCTTCAATCGCACAGTTTAATTGAGTGGAAAATTGTCCATTGAGTCTCATTTTCACGAGGCAATTAAAGTCATTTTATTTAGAAATTATGCCAAAAGTTGTTTTCTTCTGCTTTGGTACTACAAGAATTGTGAAGATTTCACCTCAAGAAAGTATGCATGAATCAAACATGTCCTTTACAATTAAGAGTGTTTAGGCCTGTTCGTCTGGATCTTATGGACGGCTGAGCTGGTTAAAACGATGCCTTGCCGTAGCGAATCGCTATTTGGCATGGATTCTGGCATCCAAGTAATTTTAGGTGTGTCCTAAACTCTGTTGATATTTTCCATCGAAACCCACTTGATGCATCGGTTTGGCTGGTTGATTTCGGGTAGGTTTCCCTTCACCTCTCTGAGAGACTTGATAGTTGCTCGTTCACAGATGAGTACCAACGTGATGTGCTGAGAATCAGACCGACTACATGGAGTATGGTGTTTGAATCTGTTCCAAGAACGAATCCACTGACCCTTTCGGAATTAATTTGCCCATTTTCATCCGTCGGCATTCGAGACTCTCATGTTAGGGTTTGGTTTAGGATCCAGCAGACGAAATAGTGATTGTTGCGTGTTTCGAGTTTGGTTTTTACTACTACTGTAGTGTGACTTACATGATTTCAAGTAGAACCTTTACGTATGTGTAGACGGATTGACAGTCTGCTAACACAGAAGTAACGTCAGCGGAAAGGTTGATGGTCGAAACTGCGCAATTTGAAGAGTTTGCGGAAATGACAATAAAGCCTAAATTGTAATCAGTTTTGACTCCGAATTGATGATGATTAGAGCCCTTGAATAATATTCGTATGAAAGCGACAAATTTCACTTTTTTCAATTAGAAATTTGCCAATTTTTTGAAGTTGGGTTCATGAATTTGCCCTCCATTTTCTACAGGTCTAATCATCGACGCCTTTGGTGACCTGAGAGATCAATTAGAGCAGGTGCGGGAGGACTTGGAATCCAAGTGCTTCATCTGTGGCATCGGGAAGGAGTACTTTGATGCGACTCCACACGGCTTTGATAGACACGTGGAACGAGAACACAACTTCGCCAACTACATGTAGGTTTCTTTTACTCATGGATTGACAGATTTGAGAATTGAAAAGGATTTAAAGTCGGCCGAATGCGTGGTTTCCAACGCGCGACAATCAGACCACTTTTTCAGTCTAATCCCTTTCAGCTCCACGTCATCATGACTATCACTATGATCTACCAGCTAACACCTTTTAATTGGAGGAAGTTTCAGTTCTCCCTGCCTAATTGACATCGAAGTTGTGAAGGGGTGTTGACAGTGATTGTCTCGCACTCTAAAGTGTCATTAGTCATGTACCCCATCAGTAGATAATTTTTATACTTTCCATCAATCGGGTGGGTTTTGAATTATTCTGTTCCATCACGTGGCAAATCCTTTTACCTTTCCGTGTCAAGCGACGCATGGAATGGCGTGCGTCTCTCTACTCACCAAATTGTGTAAATGTACATTTATCTTTTGTAGGTACTTCCTCATGCATATCATCAACAAACCCGACACCGAGTTCACCGGTCAGGTGGGTTTACACTTGTAAAGTTGTTGTTTTGTGGTTTTTTATGCGCTTTGCTTTGCGCAAATGCGTGTCATGTGCTCACGCTGGAGGTGTTATATTGGTGACTGTGACTCGCATGACTGACCGCTGTGTCATGAACTCGGGAGTGTCCGATGCTATGCGTTAAAAATGGTGAAAATATGGAGAGAAATTTCACAACTTTTTAGCTCTGATTGCGTAGAGCTTCAGGGTGGGTAGTTCATTATCTGCCTATGTGTGATGGCATTGATTAAGTCGCTGTCATTCAGGCTTAGAATCTTGTAGTAAATGACCGCCCAAATCTTTGGACGGATTTGTAGGCTTTAGTTATCACTAACATCGTGATAACATGGATTCAGGTCGTATGACAATCAATAGTCATCTCATGCTGAAAACATGATTACGTGTCAACGTCATGTCTGTCAGTTAATCATGCCACGACGTCCTTGAGGGCAGTTAAGTGTTTCAACATGATTGACAATCCTTGTGGTTTTTTTAGGAGACTTACGTATGGGAGCTCTATCAACAACGCTGTCTGGACTTCTTCCCAATCGGTAATTGTTTCCGCAAGCAGTACGAAGAGGAGTTGCAAGTAAAGTAGAGAAAAGCTTCCTTCACATCCCCCTCATCCAGATCTTCAGATGCCGCCTTTCGAAACAATTCGTTTCTTTTTCTCCATTTGGAAAGATGGTATAGTAGAGAGCGATGCCTAGGCCCATCGCACTTCTTTCGATTTGGCTCCTCACCTCCCTCCTTTCCTCTACTCCTCTGCTTATTCTTTTATTCTCTGTCAATTTTACTCTTCTTCCAGGAAAATACACTCATCATTTAATGTTAGTGGAGTGCTTTCCTTTTTCTTGAAGTGAATTTGAGGCCTGGGCTTGATCAATGAAGAAGTGCTATGTTAATTTGATTCCGGCACTTGGTAGGGCGTCGGGATTACTACCTAGGAATGTTATAGTGTGGTGGTTGCCCTTCACCCTCCCGAAATGAAACAATAAGCTCACGAATTGCGGAGCTACTCGTTGGGGGGATCACGCTGCAGGATTTCATCACTTCTTCGATAGTAAATAGTATATTCTGAAAAAGGGGGTCATGATGCCACGGGCCATGATACCTTCATCGGTCAACATGTAGTCAAAAAACGCGTTTGGTCAGAAGGTGCGAAATTTTATAAAAATCTATTACAAGTAGAGCAAGAGTGACGCCTATTTGGTTTACTAGTAGAAAATGGATTTGGCTTTCTAAAAGAACTGCGTAGGATTAGGTTTTGACGTATTGCAAATAAAGTAACTTAAGCTGGAACTGAGCAGCAGAATTTACGGGATGCAGCTGTTAAACGCATCAAAGATGAAAAATAACAGAAACAGCTAAAGACTGATCCAATAAAACAGTATAAGTGAAAGGAGGGAGAAAACACAACCCATGAAATACATTAATTACCATAAAATGTGACCAAATGGGAATAGATTTGTCTTTAGATGGACCCAGTTACCAGGATGGTAACCTCGTCAAACTGAAATCCAAGATGATATTACTTCCAGCCTAAAGATTTTATCATTTAAGGAATTACCTTTAAGAATTTCCCAAGAATACGGGTATTTTTGGGATTTAAGACTGGGAGGTGAGCACTGAGTTGCCCCATCGAACAAAGATGAGCCTCCCATCCCAGACACCCACACACAAACATGCCCTTGAGTTTAATGGGGAAACTACCCTAAATTGGTCCCCTAGCATATTCAAACGTACTTCTATGTAAAAATGGATCTAATTAACAAAGAATGCATTGCTAGTTTTGTGTTTGCACCTTTTTATAGCGGGATGATTTTGCACAAATCACAAATAAAGCTATATATGTATTAGATTATGACTGGATAAGTTTTTTGTAGCTTTAAGGTTCTCCCCCCCCCCCCTTTCCTTTTTCTTTGCATTCAGAATCCCCCATCCAAATTATATATTCTTTCCTTAGTAGAGCAAAATAGACCCATTGTATGTTTAAAAGCAAGGTATTATCATACATCTTCCGATTCTCCCTTCTGCTTTTCTCACAGGTATAGAAATTTGACATTATGAAAAGAACCACAGTTAATATTTAAAAATTCAACCAATGTAATGAAATATACCTTTTTGATTGATGGGTATTAAATCTAAGTGTATTCTAACTACGTTATTGCGTTGAATGACTTCAGTACTTCTCTCATGGTTTTTACAACAGCTCCTTAAAAGGCCGTTCTCATCAAGCAGCTACAAATCATCATCTTAAGCCGTGTAAATTAGTATTGTAAGATAGCACACAATAAATTTGGCAATCCAATGTCAAGATCTCATGTAAAAGCCCTAATGGTTTTGTATTTTGTAGTTTATAATTCTAGCAGTCTATACTGCATGTGGCACAGATCACAAAACGTAGCTTCTCGTTCTAATTACCAAAAAAACCAAAACCACCATGAGTTATTTAAGACGCGTATCAGTGAAGCATAGGTAATGTAAAATAGGGGTTTTTAGAGCCTTATTTATCTCTTTTTACCATTTCGAGAAAAATTCAACATTTTGTCAACAAAGATCTCATAGAAGAGTCCAAAAGATTGCAGTACCGTAAATAGACGGTTCAATTAGGGCTCATTCATTATCAACAAAATATTCACTCCGTCAGAGTGACAGTTTGAAAAAGTTATCAACTTCAAATTCAATTCATTAATGAGTGCATTTGTTAATGACCCACCCTACAATCACCATTCGTTTTGGCTTGCGGGGCGACTTCATAAATGTGGACTGGGTAAGTAGGTTATTCCTAACGAGTCCATGGGACAAAAAGAAAGGAGAAGCAAAGTGGAAGCAAATTTTGTATCAAATTACAGAGGTATGATTAAAAGGTTCTGAAAAAATCACGTACTCCCCCCCTCAAAGCAATTGGATGTGATCGAGTAAAGCTCCATTCTTATTGGACAAACCTCCACAAGTAGTTTTTATTGGCCGCATCAGTTTATAAATAGGCCAATTACCTCAGTTAAAGAAATAAGAAAACCGTGTGGTCATACTCTCGTCATGTCCAACTTCACGGTGCAAAATATTTTGGGTCTTCCCGATACCGAACAGTTAACGCAATGTGGACTTCCATGCCTGCCAATGCTTCCAATCAACGGTATTGCCTATCATATTAATTTATCACTTTATCTACTTCACTTTTTGTTCATCTTTTATCCTAAGCCTTTGGACTTTTATTCCCGTTTCGAATTTCATAGTTGCCGTTAGTTGTAGATAGACTCATTTTTTATCTGTTGAACTGTCATTTCAAGTAGTCAAAGTAGCAAGCCTGGTATGTTCACTATAGAAGAAGTTCCCTAATCAGTTGCACATTTTCGAGAACGAGTCCAGCAGAGTTGACATTTGGAAACTTTTTATGATTACCTACTCATTAGTGGGGTGGTTATTTAACCGTCATGTAGCCATACCTACGACCACGTGTTCACAGTAGCGCCGATAGGGGTGGGGTCAGGCAGGATCCAATTGGATACACATAGTTCCACATTCGACCTGAGTAAGTCCTTGACCCATATAAATGAGGAGGTAACATTTAGTCACATAGAGACACATCTATCCATATTTAAGTCGTTTTGTTTTTATAGGTGCATTAAATACGAGGAACCGACTTCTCCCCAGCGGAGGCGCAAACTTAGAGTCCCTACCCTTACCATTATTATCGTTGTTGCCGGCCCTGCAACAACAAATGGAGCATGCGATACCTCCTGCACCACAAGAAGCAGCACAGGCAGACTCTCGCATATCCCAACCTCCAATATTTCCCGGGTCCAGTTCTCTCCTTCTGCACTCTCCACAAAATGTTGATAAAGAAAAGCAATTGCAAATGAATCCCTCTCCAGTAAAACATCAGAGGAATACAGAGACTACGTCTGAGGAACAGGATATCCTGGCGGCACTACCAGTATTTCCCCCACGAAGCCCGATCTTGACAAGCACTCCGAATCCTCTGCTACATCAGCAATCCTGCATGGACTTGTCTTCTTCATCAACACGTCAAAGTGAAAAATTAAATGAACTCCAAACTGCAAACATGTTGCCGCTCTTTCAAACGCCGAACCCTCTCCTACTTGACACTACCTCAAAGTTACGTCAGCAACTCTTGCAACCGTTGCCGCAGGAACCGATCCCATCACCAAAAGCTTGTCATCAACTTCCATCAAACCTCCTCTCACTCCCAAATTACTTTCTTTTACAGCAGCTTGCTGCCGCAACTTCTATTCCCAATTCAGGGAACGTCTTCACCCCATCAGCAGAACAGCAGAAGGAAAGGGAGATGGACTCCGAAGCACAGAAACAAGGCAGACGTCGGGTTCTCTTTAGCACATTCCAAATCAATGAGATGGTTAAACGATTTGAAAAGCAGCGCTATATCAGTGCAGAGGAACGCGAAGAAATCGCGCGTCAAATTAACTTGACGCCGACCCAGGTTCGTCAAGCAATAGGTGTTAAAAAATTTGCGTGATAAGTAACTAATAATGTGTAGTGATTGAGTGTACATGAATAAGTCATCACAACTTGACAGTGTTATGATTTTATTTTTGCCTATTTCTGTTAGGTCAAGATATGGTTCCAGAATCACCGCTACAAGACGAAGAGGGCTGGTGAGTACATTCCAGATGATGAGACGTCTGTAACACAGCCAAAGATTCGTGCCATAGCAAAGGATCCTCCACCAACTAACTCAACAGATATTCGCCGTAGTGAAAGCCTCGGAAATTGTGAAAGTTCTCAACCGCAACACAAACCTCAACAATCAGCGTCAACTTCATTATCACCGTCGAAACAGGCGTCTTCACAGCAAGACGAAATGTCAAAGCAAAAGCAGCTACTTAAGGCGCTGGCGGATTTTCTCCAAATTCAGCTTGGTGGTAATAAAGAAGCAAAAAAGGACGATGAAGGCGAAAACATTGAAAAATCAGAAGAAAGCAAAAAGGAGGAGATGTCAAAGCAAGTTATCCGATTTCTATATGAAGCTTCTGCAGAATAAATCTCCATGTCTTTCATTAGTGACTGTGACTGCAATGTGTCTTACTGTTTTATATTTCTGGAGATTAGTTTTGATAATGGTTCCTTTGCAGACATTTGTCTTATCATAGTGGCCTTTAAATCATGCATCTTCTAAAGTTCCCATTGGAGCAGCCCATAAAATCAGGAAACACGGATTTTAATGAGTAAAATAAAAGCCTTATCGAAAGAAGCTATTCAAACGAATTTCTTTGGCTTCTTGAAAGTCCTTTATTCATATTCTGTGAGGGAATGTTTTGGTATCACCCTTTTCCAAGCTTTAGAGCACATCAGAATCGCACATAGCCGGGTGCTAGGACTCCGTGACAGATGCAACCATCTAGTCATAATGAATGGTTGGTCAGTTCTGGGTGCATATACGTTCGAACAAGTTGATGGCGACTGATCTCCATTTGCTACACGAATCAGATTAAAACTTGAAAGGTTTCAGGTCATGCGCTCTGCAGAGTCCACTCACTCACACACGTATCATGTTTGAAATATCCAAGCTTTAACCAATCAAAGGTTGATGGGATGTCACATTTTCAGTTGTTTCGTCAGCTTTTCAATATTCTTCCATTTCCAAATTATCATTAAGGGTAAATGCGGTCCTGTACGGCAATCAAGAAAAACTTCTTCATTTATCAAGAAGATTGCTCGCCCTTGCCTTTTCCAACGGTGCAATGTAGTCTCCCATCTCTACCACTGAAGGCTATGCATAGCATGGATATGTCATGACGAACCTCTACCCAGCGAAGAAAAGCTGTTCACCTCTTGTAATACCCGCCTGAATTGAATAAATTGCTTGATCATAGCTTAACATCGACACATAAAACATGTCTGATCAACTTTTCTACCTTTCGTCATGATCCTCTAAAGGCAGCTTCATGCTGCGCTAATCGACCCGACTCCCGTACGCAGTATCCAAGACTTAACACAAGTCCATCTGGGTTCTACCATTTGAAGTTGGACTATGATAATGAAATGACGAAGGAATGGTTGAGGAAGGTGATGGATTTTTTGGCAGAAGGTCAAGCACCGAACATGTTGCCCATGTTTTTCCTGCGCAATTCCCCTCAAGCGATTTATTATTTTGTCTGCAGAAGTACAAGCATTCAGTGCTATTCATTTGTGTATTTTGAGTAGCTGAGGCGATAGAAATGGAAAACTCCATCGTTAAAACTCAAATGTCAACTTTAATCCGACACGGGGTGACAACTTTCGGGGTTTAGGATCTAAGGTCGCATTCAGATTTAAATGAAGTAGAGAGTGGCCTCAAATGGGCTCCATTATCCACCAATAGATGACCTTTTTCTTAAGGTCATTCAAGTCCATGGAAAATGGGGTTCTTGCTACGTTGAAAAGACGATCATCTGCCCATTGTGTCAAATCACATCTCTACATTTAAATGGTTCTAGTTTCAGACCTGTGTTCTTACTAATGGAGGTGGACAGACTAGATGAACGCCACATTTCCACTTTCTTCGATACAGTTACAAAACACGACGACAAATAGACCTAGTAGAATTGCCAAGATGGAGTGGTAAAGTGACAATTAGATATCCTCTCAGATGCACGCCAATTCGATGGCTGGTGCTTCTTGTTTGTGGGTGTTGTTCCTTGCAGCCTCAGCCACGTTGTGATGACCGGCGCTGTACATCTGCTGAGCGGTATGGTCACATGGCCAAGTCTGTAACCCTTGGCCAAAACTATAAATTGACAACACATAGTCTGCCTTGGCATTGCCTTTTCGTCTTTAAAGTGATGTGGTGAAGATGGTACCAGCCAACAGCTATGTACGCCACCAAAAGAAAAGGAAAGAGAAGGGACGAAAAGTAGACACGTATTGGATTCGAGGCAGATTAGATAACTTATGGCATTCAATTATAGGAAAGCCGAGATACTAAAAAAAAACAATTAGAATGAGAAACCAAGTTTGATTAGCACTTTGAGGAAGAATTAGGAACAGCGTCTGCTAGTTGAGGTCTAATTTGCAAATAAGTAGCATGCGCACAATTTCTATGGCTCTATTAGTTACCTTTTAAATTATCCGCTTTTTACAAATACGCCATTTCAAAGGCAAAGTGAAAAATAACTTAAGACAAAAAAATGAAAAAACATGTATTTGGAAATGTAGACAAGTCAACAAGCATAGAAGCAGTGGTTAAAAATGAAGAATGAAAAAGTACCTGCTGCTATGGTTAAGGCAGTGCCTTCAAAAATTCGGGTCATTTAGGTTCGTCCACTCGAAAGGGTCTCATTTCTCATTACCAGCAAAACAGCTTTGATTAAGTATTGGAGCTGAGTGCATTTGAAATCCCCACTACATTTTGACAATTAGCAAAAATTTCATTGCCAGCACCGATTTACCATAAGCAGTAACCAGGATATGAATCTTGGTCGATCATCAGAAGGAAGTCCAACCCTCTTTAGTGAAAATCTAGTAAATTAGAAGGCGTGAAATCTGGGTAGCCATCTCACAGGAGGTATGTCAGTAGGGGAGAAATGAGGGGTCAATGAAGCCCCTTAGGTCATACGGCAATGAGTCAATCAATGCTGCCCCAAAAATAGCCAACGCTCTTCCACATGCCGTTGCAAGCCAGCAAGACTGTGTGGCCCTTCCAGTCGTACATAGCGGGAGTTTACATTAGCATCTATCTCAATATCGATGAGAAGGCCAAAGTGTCGAGGAAGAGCAATCGACGTACTTCAGCACCACTGGTTCGTAGGATACTTATAGCGTACGTAATTCATTGCCGAGCAAAATATATAACCCTCTCCTAGGTTCGCTCTCATTTTAACATACGAGTAATCCACTGTTGAATGGTTGAATCCGAACAAGGAAAAGTGACATTGGACAGTGAATTGTTATGTAATTTAACAATGGGATTTTCATGGCCATTTTGTCATATAGCGTGTGGCTATGGAGCCGAGTTTTCTATGGGCCTCATGCAGTAAGACGACCCTAATCTATTTATGCTCTTTTGTCACATAGACCTCGAATTAAATGAGTGTTTTTCAAGCAAATCACCACACAACATATTTGCCTCCTAAGTGCAGCACTCATCAGCTACAATAATTGAACAGTTTCGAGAGGTTTACAGAAATATGGCTTTTCAGCTAACCTGCTACTATCGCATAACGATATCTACGACAAGTGATGGCTCTTTGCAAATAAAGACGAAATCTTTATTAGTTTATAAGTAGCGACGCCTTTTTTGGGAAGGAAGAGTTGAGTAGCTTGAGACAAATTTAACAGATTCCGCTTTTTCCATTATAAATGGTATTCAAATTGAAGGTCAACCAGCATCTTCCACTTGAATCAGCCTCTCACCTCAATAGCACTTCGCAACGGGATGTATATTTGGGTAATTAGAATAGATTTCAACGCTTCATTTTGGCATGATGTGCTTTTAAGGCTCCACGTTCGCAGTTCACGGGGTAGAATGGGTTCCGAGTCATGCCACTTGACCCTCCTTCAATTCTTCCCCACGTGGTCAATACATACTCAGTCCTAGGATTACGAAATTTTTCCTTTCGCCTTCGGAAAGGTCTCAATGTGCTACAATGCTTTCAGCGTTACTAATCCGGTACCATGGGACAGTTATATCATCAAAAACGACAGAAAACTATATTCTCTGCTTGCTCACTGCCTCATTAGAATAATCAACCGAAACAGTAAACCCTTTCAGTTACTAATGCAAGCACCTGCTTATCTGGTTCCCGACACTGCTGACGCAGTAGTTGCGACCTCGAGGTTGCATCTATTACACGCTGGCGACCCTCATCCAACGGAATGTGGATTAGAAGAGCCAAACAACTAAACATTCGGTCATTCCGTGCAATTGACTGGGTGGATCTTGGTCAGAGCAAATTCATCAGGCGAGTAGCAGGTTGAGAACTTTAGCGTTGTTCACAGGAACTGTTAAAAGTAAAGGGTAACGAAATAAGTCTCCACGGTATTACTCTTAATATACAAAAGTAATGAAGAAGAATTAAATGCTATGTGGTTTTTTTGGAAAGGCATAAGCTAGAATGTTTCAATTTTGACCATGGATTTACTGCTGGATATCAACGAAAGGGTAGCTCGAGTCTATCTAGTTTATGCCCGAGTTGTTTATTCGATCCCGGCTACGACTGTCTAATGTCACGAAGAGACGATCCTCACTTGGATTAAATTAACAGGCCAAGTATGATGCAATCGGTTGTGCAGTTTGTTGCATGAGGACGTGTGATGTCTTGCAAGAATATGGCATCCTTCCAGGTGATTGACTAGTCACGTCCACTTATAAAAATGAGCTCTCTCTGAAACCACTTTGGGTCTCTGAGGGGACATTTCCCTCACCATTTATTGACCCCCAAAAGAACCATTGTAAAAATAGAGTCTGAATCCTGCCTCATTCGCGCAAGTTAGACCATATGTGATGGTGGGCACCGCGGAAGTGCAGAGAGGATGGGGGGTCGCGTGTTTTTTGAGACAAGAGACGAAATGTTTGTTCGCTCAACTTAGCATTGTAGAAGCCCTTTCCTATTTGCACGTGACTTACCGGCAAACTTTGCGACATTTGACGAGCAGCTGATAAGGTTTGATATTTTCTTTGCGTAGCTGTGAAGGCCAAACACAGATATCGTGAAATACTCACTTGTGTGACTGATTAAGGGCTGGTAACAGTAGGCCCTGTTGACATCTAATAGCTAATGTAGCCATTCCCCATATCCTCACACAGAGCACAACAAACCAGGCATGCTTACTACCTATCATGTTACATCCATGCTTCGTAGCGAATCTAGTAATGGACCAACTACTGACTGGGCTTTAGTAAGTCAGTTGCTGATGAGTGCTATCTGGTTAAAGACAGACGCACTTTTAATCCGTTTTTGGGCATGTTTGCAGTAGCGACGCACCGATTATTGACGGGTAGATGTCCCAGATGCTTGTAAAAAATTTTGTAAGGGGTAAGAAAAGAAACACTATTTGCGGTCTTTAACCCATCCTGGTGTAAAAATACCAATCCACTCATGCGGGTATTGACTGTTTCCCAGCGATACCTATAAGCCAATTTTTAAGGCCAATATAGACAAAATGATCAGATGGCATCAAGGAAAAAATATCTAGGTGGAGAAATGTTAGGAAAAGTAAAGGATAGCCTCCCTGCATACACCACAATGCAGATGTTCGTCAGGACTTGAGCAACTCAAGAGCCAAGCTCCTTCCTGCAAACTATGTCCGTTGCGCAACGATGCAAGATGAGCTTGTAAGTTAATGCTTCAACCTAGACTGACGACTCGAGGTATGAGATTAACTATGCTTGGAAGTATGCGTATTTCGGGAGGAGTTCCAATGCAAGTTAGGAGATTTGTTAAAGTAAATGATGCTTGGACTAAACATTAATGTTAGTGCAAATGCAAAATCACCTTCAATTCTTCACGTTCCTTTTTTAATGTCATCTAAATAAGAAGGACACCACTGGACACTGCCAAAGACCTTCTCAGAAATATTACCATCTCTCAATCAGCCATAAATTATTCGCCTCTCCTTCTTTCCAAGCGCATTCAACAAGGACTTCGGCTGTTCCACAGTTCGTGGCTGCTCTTATGATAGTTGTCTCTAGCAAGGCTTGTGACGGCGATGCCAAAATCGTCCGATTTGTGCGCATAATCGAGTAAAGCATTTTCTGAAGTCTTATAAAATGGCCATCAGATGTATCTATAGAGCTCTCCTTTTCCAGGTAGAAATCCAACTGAACTGCTTAGTGGCAAGGGCATTTTATTGGTGCGCAACTGCATTCCTAAAAAACAAGTAGCAATGCCTCATTACTAAATCCACCAAATGAGTTAATAACTGTTAATACAAAGAGAGGAATCTACGCACACAGTGACCTTTGCTTAGGACAAAACTAACAAGAGTAGGTGCAACAATCCGTCTTCTATTTCGTGCGTATAGCACATGATTGAGTATATATTCATAAAAGGAAAGGTAGAGCAGCGCGTTGGGGAGCACTAAACACAGACAAGGGAATAAATGCTTAGCGCACCTATAGTGAAGGGCAAAGTTCATTTTAAATAAAATGGGTAGCTTACTATATTACTCCTAACTGTGCATTTGTCTGCAACACTCCGAAATACCGATGGCACCTGATGTGAATCGACGTGATGCGAGGTTTGCCTTGTTGTATCAAGCAGGTACAGTCAACTTAGCCTTTTTTCGCAGCTCCTGCGATTCACTTTTTACAGTGCGGTTATAAAACTGCACACAATAGAGAGCGGAGCAATGCAAAACAAAGTGGGATATCCTGTGCTACAGGGAAAGACGCCTGATCGGAGTGAAGTAGTTATTCACGAAATTGTAGCTAAATTGGTTTTGAGGATGGGAGAGGAGAGAAGGGAGGAAGAGGGAAGGGGAGGGGTGTGAGGAGTGGAGAAGTTGTTCTGCATTGCTATCTTGATACCTGTGATCTGTAACACAAAATGCGAAAAAGGGTTATTTCAGGATTAATTTGAGTAGCATGTTGGTTTTACGATTTCTAGCAAAAGGCCGATAAATAACCAATTTTAATGGCTGCCATCCTTTTGATACTTTGCTGCAATGATGTCAGTAGTTTTTGGCCCGAGATAAAGTCTACTAAAGTAAAATAAGTGACGGCATTCACCAAAGTGAAGAAATTGCTTCAAGTTCTAATATGACTTGCATTTAATTTGGGTAAGAGGGTTTTAAAATGTACAAGGAGGATAGTGAGTGAGACCTGGTGACACAGTCTTGTTTCATCCACAGAGGCGCAAAATGTCCATGCAAATGTTTGGTTTATTCAAGCTTGCGTAAATGAGCATAAACTACTGGCTTGTGCTAGAAATCACATTGACGGTAGCTAAACTATTGCAGCGGAGTCAGAAAGAAGAAAAGATTGCATAGGACCACAAAAATAAGCTGGGACAGAATGTAAGAAGGAGAGAAGAATGGGAAATGACAGTAACGGAGGCAATGTAGAGAGTAGAAATGAATAACGAGGTGTTTATGAGTGATGAACACGCCTTCCAGTCCATCAACAGTCCTCCCCCCCCCCTCCCCCCATCCATTAATCCATCCATTTCTGCACGCAACTATCCACCTACCACACCAACTTGAAACACCGACAGAAGCAGATGAGTAATAATTCGCAACTGAGACACAATTTCTGAAAATGCACACATTTCTTTATTTAGCTCTTCATCTTCTGCGTTTGCATTGAGTTAATGCAAACAATTTCCTCCAAATATTGAAATCATGTCACGCTACTTTCCTGTGACGTGTGACCACCCAGCTATCAATTTGAAGTAATTATGGTTGCACACCCAGTCTATGGTGGGCAATCCACTTCCACAGTACTACTTGACTACAATGCCAAAGAAGAAAGGGAGGACTGCCTGTGTGACTGATCAAACACCGCTGCCCACTTTTTCTCCCAGCACACAACATTGCAATATTACCACTGATCTAAGAACAGAGGTGTCAAACAACCCTCATTTCTAAACCCATGTACCAAAGAGAAAAGAAGACTGGGTTTTGTGTATGCACACAATATATAATGCACCAATCTCGCAGCAAGTGATCATGCAGTCTTGAAACACAAAGCCAAGGCAGATATGGAGTACCACAGTGAAGACATTTGAACGAAAGTCACGACCACCACCACTCAGGATGGAAATCGACTTCGTTCTCCCATCCACGTCGGGCGCGCACATATTTGTGGACTATAGGGTTTGGAGGAGAAATCGTCAAAGGGACAGGTGGAAGCTGTGGTGAAGTAAGCTGGAGTGGATAGACAATTGGGAAGTATATTGGGGTAGTCAATAGGGGCATAATGCGAAAGGGGTAATGTGAAATAGAGCAAGTCTCCTGGACCATCGAGTGGCGAGTTGAGTTGGGAAGACGCAGCGACCTTCTCCGGTGCATAGGTCGGCTTGGTGCTGGAAAGCAAGTTTTGGGATAGCAGTGAGTACTGCAGAGAGAAGGAGCAGGAGGAGGAGAAGTTGGGCGCACTGACATTTGGCGCAGATGGTGGGGCATGGGATGAAGAGGATGAAGGTGGGGGTAAGGCAGGTGGGAGGATGTAGTCGAGGATGTGAGGGGAATACGCGATGGCCGTGACTGAAGTGGCGGTGACGGGCAAGGTGCAAGCAGGAGCAGTCCTTGTGCGTGGTCCATTGCGTTGGAAACTTGCTGACTGCTTGTGCACACGCCTTCGTCTGATTCCATCTGCTCTCGGACCTTGTTCACAATGAGTGAAGAGGGGAAGCTTTCGGAACGACGGATAGGAAACGAGATCCGTGGATGAGCCAAGATCTTGCCACGGTCCCTCACTCAGTTTCTCTATCAACTTGAGTGATACATACACCATCATTAACACCAGATTCACTGCCGTCTTCTGTCTATCTCAGCGCATATTTATAGTAGTTTGGACGAAAATGCTGACAAATGATTGGTGGCAGTGAATTGTGCTCAGCAGTGTTCAAGTCTGTGTCATGCCACCGCGTCATGACTGTGCAATTCCTGTGACATCTCATCAACACGACATGACATTTCAATCACATGAGTGATTGCATGGTGGCGATTTGGAGCGTGTCAGATGGTACTAACCCTATTTACTCCTTTCACGCTGGAGAAGTGAGGCTGGAAACCACTCAGTTCGCCCCATCTCAAATAGATTTCCATGTCCCCTGTGGCATTGGATCATACCTTTACCACATTCTACTTACGGCACATCCCTTTTTCCTCCATAAAAAACGATTCTATACCTACAAATGCAGAAATCTTATTAGTTTATGGTCAGTAGCATTGCACTGAAGCTGTACAAGTACCTCATCGTGAGTGGATTAGTTCAATGCATATTTTAGCCACCTAGACGCCAGCGCTAATAGGATTCGAGGAGGTGAGTTCAATCTCCTCTATTAGCTATTGAGAAGCAGATAGTACGAGAACAGAATGCGAGGTTTGAAGAGATTAATAAGGGTAAAGACAACGCAGAACCTGGTTGCAAACAAGTATGTGTGTCTCCTGGATTGTCCCAAGGATCCTCAGCAAGGGCCTGTGCAGAAGAATATAAGCATCACCAATGAACATTCCAAAGGTGGCTGCAACTACTGATCACAAAATGAAAAGAGACGTCGCACCACTCACGCTATTGTGCTCATTTTACCTCCTAGGAATGACTTCGGTGACCGAACGCCAAAGTCACTGGTAGATTGACGTGTCTGCCTTTCATGGCTATTCCAACCTCTCATCTTGTGCCCGAAGATGAGCTTATCTACTTCTGCAACTTTTTTGCTTTATCGGCAGAAGATATGAAGCGAGATGTTCCATCATTACTTGCAAGTCCTCAGCTCTCTCCAAGGCATTCATACTGTGTGATGGTTTGCTGTCACGGCCCATTTCTCCTGCAGTAAACCACTTTACAGACTTGTCTAGATTTACTCTCCAGTGTTCTCTGTTTAGAGAGCGTGTGAACGAAGACGCACGCCCTGGCACGCTACATTTGCTGTCAATGCTAATATTCAGTCGGTTTTATGCCATCTTTAATCTCATCGAGTAGTCCATCTGACGCGGACCATATGCCGCTCTTTGGCATCATCTCTGAGTTAATGTGCGGCTGTTTTGGCATTTTTGGCGATTCATTTTGATGCTACAACTCTAGCATTTTCTGAGTGTCACCTGGTTACATTGCAGGAAAACGGAGGTGGATTGATATTTTAAAGAACGTTCAAGGAAGTAATGTGGGGAAATGAGTGATTGCGCGGTAATCATGGTGAATTCTCGTTTCCACAATGGTGCGGTGAGCGCACACAGGCCATTTAGCATACTTGGATGGGGGATGGACGTTTCATTTCCCTCATTATGCTAGTGGGAAGGGCTACCGATAAGTCGCAAAAGTCGATGGGAGAGCCTGGAGTACGCAACTTCAACTCCTTTAGACACTTGGATTGGCCCGTGGTGGTGGGTTGACTTGTGTAGTGCTGTTGGATAATCGCGAGTGCTTGCATTCATCCCTGAGACCAAACTCGCCTACCTAACCATGTGACATTACCCTCGCTCAAAGCGGTGTGCCCAAAACCCACGCAGAATAAAACCTGCAAATTAAAAATAGCCAGCACAGCATAGGGCAACTAATCGCCTTCCATTATGCATGTGATTTGCACAAGGCTCGTGCCAAATCGGTCGACAAAATATGCTCAGATTCTTTGACCTTCGGTGCCTATTGAATGTCCAACTAACGACGTTTTGACACTTGCTACTGCACCTTCACTCAATTCGCCCCTTTGCCACGACTGCGACCAAAACTCAAGTCAGTGCTTGCGTATCCACCTGCTCTGCATATCATTGGGGAAAATCCGGGCCTGGCATTGCCATATATCCAGCACACTGCAATGTATTCTGGTAAAAGCTTTAAAAGCACCTTTCATTGTGTTCAAATTGGTGTGTAAAAGGGTAAAGGCTGACAAGTTACTGGCCATGGCTTCCAATAAACCAATTACTTGAACCCGCATCGTTGGAATAAAGAGTGCTTTACTTGTTCATGAAACACTCAACACCATCCAGTAGTACAGTGGATGGAGAGGTAATTGCTTCCACTAGTGGATGCATCCAAGGAGAAACCAGTCCAGTTCCAAATTCAAGTATCGTAACTGACAATCCCCATTACATGCACATCACTTCTCAAACCCTCCCAACCATTTCCTCACAAGACTCCCAATATCGGCAATGAAGCATAAATATTGAGGTCACTTAACTACTAAAAAGTCGCGACGCACACACACAAGGACACATTTGTACAGAGTCCTAAAAGGAAGATGAAAATTGCAAGGAATGTCAAAAATGTCCAAAGGAAAAAGTAGGCTTAAGTCAATTCTCTCTTCACTCCCGCCGCCTCATCCATCGTTCCATTAACACTTCGCCCAGTCCCACACTCCGTCATCAAATTTCCACGTAAGTGAGAAGATACTTGACTGCAACGCCACTGATCCTTCTTGTCAACCCTAGCAGATCTGCAGTTCCCCCTTCTATGGAATTAGATTCCGGAGAAGGGGATATGTGCCAGCCATCACGCGTATCCATGGATAATCGTAGGGCCAATGACCTAAAAGCAACAGAAGGAAAACTCCTGTTAATGCAACAGTCTCAAGACCACTTCATCGACGGAATAATTAGGCCCTGAGATTGCTAGCAGTCAGAAATCTACTGACGCATTCACCCACCCACCATATGCACGGCAGGGATGTGGCAAATCCAACTACTTGCCCAGGTCCAGCAATGCATTCTTTACCATCAACTTCCTCACGGCCGTTGAAGATACAAACAAGCAAATCCCAAAATCACAAATGAATAGGGGATAAACTGAGAATATAACCCATAGGATTAAATAAGGCGTGGAGCCATCAAACATTTCCAGTTCCTCTTGCCGACTGATTACCACTGAGTAGCAAGTCACCTCATTTACGGGAGGGCACATGCATGTAGACGACATGGAAAACGGCTCTTGCGCCAAACTAAGAAATATTCAACACAGAACAAAGCACCTAAACTTAAACCCATGGTGCAGAATGAAAGAGGACTGTCGCTTATAATACATACATAAAAAATATGGGTGCACATAACCCACGACAAAACTCACTAATTGCAACTCATTCTCACCTGGGCAGGTCATCCACGGTCCGTAAGGAGTGATTAGTTCACTTCAAACGATTGTGTTCGCAACTGCGGTGTGCCTAGTAGAAAAAGGCGAAATTTGCATTTAGTGCTGATCGGCATTGCCTCCATGCTTATCAGATAGTCCTACATGGAAAAAATTGCAGCTTTGCAGAATTTGAAATTTGCAATATGTTTAGCACTGAGCAAACGCAAATCCTTAATAGATAGTTAAATTTTTCAACAAATAACGCCTTATTAACCAAAATCCACCCTTGATAAAACAACAGAGAATCCAGCACACTGCAAGGGCAATTTAAGCTAATCAGTAGAAGGATCCTTCTGTATAACAGGGTGTCAAAATGAATGCATACAAATACAAAGAACTACAAAAAGTTTCATTGTTATTAAATGAACACAAATTCACTCATAACAGCATGACGCATGCAATGAGTGACATGCAATTGAATGATAATAATGAAACAATGTCTGCACTGAAAACAAATCCAAGTTTTTAAAAATTATTTTACCCTGATTTATGCCTTATGTGCGCTAAACCACGTCATATTATTCCTGAACTATCCTTTATATCCCTTTGGGATTCAATGATTTGTTTTGTCAACATAAAAATGAACTCGATGTTTTTTATTTCAATTCCGTGACTTTGTGAAAACATTGCCATATTCCTCATTCATTGCCTCTGATTCGTGTGGAACAGACTAAATACTCTCGAATGGTGAACCCATTATTTCACAGGCGTAGTCATGCCAACAAATGGAACACCAGTGGGTAATAATGAAGAAGAGCGAATGCCACTAGAATTAACACACCCCTTCTAAATGTAGAAGGCAGCTTTTTGGCTAAATAGAAGAGCGCGGCATCAGCTTATAACTAAAATACCTAATGTATTTTGAGTATCCTAGTGTAGTATCTCGCCTGAAACGGGCCTTTTAGAGAGGAGGCGGATATCCGAAGCAAACCTGGTGACTGAAGGGAATAGTAATTCCATAATCCGGAGAGAAATTCTGTGTTCAAACCTTCCAGAACAATCATCTCCTCGTTAGTTGCCTTATGCAAAATATATGACAAAAGCAAATCACTATGGTATGTTTCAAGAGTGCAAGTGTCAGGAAAGAGGAGATCTACAAGCCTCGTCCTACACTGGTGGCAGCGGTGGCATAGAGATGGAGGTTGAATTTGGCTGTCTTGAGCCACTCTTCAGAGTTCACATTATCTCCCACTGGGGGGAGGTCCATTGGGGCCGTCACCAGTGCTAGCTGTCTCTTACAAAAGATACTTGTGGCCTTCGCTCACCCCAGACGTACTAGAAATCTGCCAGACCTGCATCAATTGCAGCGGTTTCCAAAGGCCTTGTCTCACAGCTATCGCACCTCTGCACCCCATGCTCACTGGTTTTTCAGGGGAGGGAGTACGTGTAAACATTATGGGCCCTCTAACGCCCAGGGGGAGAGAAAACCGGTATATTCTGGTCATTGCAGACTGTTTCGCGAAAGTAACCGAGGTAGAAACCATAAAGTAACAAGACTCTGAAACGATTGCTTCAGTCATCTATAATCGGTAGATTTGGCAACATGGAGTACCTGAATCCTTTCATAGTGATCAAGGTCCTAACTTCGAGAGCCAGATCTTTGCTTAAGCATAATGGATAGAATAATATATGTTGGTAGATGCATAGATACGAATAGGATGGATACGGAATAGCTAGATATTCGATGAATGGATGGGTGGATGGAAAAACTGATGAATGGGAGATGAATAGTTCCATGAACAGGGGTTGGATGGATGGAAGGATGGAAGGCTGTATGGATGAATTAGGGGATATTGTCGAGCAAGAGGGAAGGATAGGGGATGGCTTGATAGGTAAATTAATAGATCCCTAACGGATGTACGGATAGACAGATGTATTTATGAATGGATTAATATGGCTGGAAGGGTAGTTTGGTGAGTGGATAAATGCATAGACGAAATGACAGATGGACGGACGCACGGACCGATTGGTGGACACAGGGAGGGTGAGTGTGTGTGGGATGGATACTTGTGTTGTATAAACTATTAATACAGACGCGTAGTAGTGGAATTGATGATTTGATGCGGATGCATGAAGGGATAGTAGGATGAATGAATGGGTGAATCGGAATTATCAAGAAAACCATAAGAATATACAGTAAAGTGGAGGCAGGACTGATTGAAATTGGCAAGGAATGATCTAATTTTTGTTGCACTCTCCAAATTTTTTCTTCCAATGTACTGCTTTAAATAAGGAAATATTTTAATGAGTTGCCTTCTGCATGCAATTTTGTCATTACCAATTGCTTTTGTCTATAGACTAAATAAAATAAATAAATAAATAATACAAATAAGATAAAATAAAAAAAATAATAAATATAATAAAGTGCAGTCGAATCCATTATCATTTTAATCCTAAATCTTTCAATTTGTATGAATTACTTTGATTTCATTAAATGATGGCTTTGAAAGTGGCCTTCTATTAGGAAGTTAGAAGGAGTGGTACGGAGGTTGCCAAACAAAGATTGACGTCTGAGGTGGCATTTCGTGTACCCGCCTTCTGACTGATCAAATTGCACTCAATTAATTAGGTTTATTAGGCGAATTGCAAGTCAAAAAATGTCCTACAGGATTCATAACTGACCTATGCTAAATTGAAGGCTTTCTGCTCCGCAATGGAGTCCAGGTTTGGACAGTCCTGTCATAATGTGGGGCATATAGGGTGTTCCATCCATGATCAGTGCAATGCAGCAAGAGCATGGATTCATGCATTTCTCCACGTTGGAAAATCTGCTAGGCGGCATAGCTGTGGAACGGCGGATGCAGTCTTCTAACCTCCCCGTACGTAAGCCAAACTGGTTCTTCTCTGCTGACTTGGCTTATTCCCTCATCAACAAACAGTGAAGGAGCTGCTGTTCAAAAGGTGAGTAAACTTATGCCGACTCAAATCTAATGAAGTGATTGCGAAGCAAACAGTGAAATTGTCACTATGATAAATATTTGTGTGAAAGCAGAACCCTGAAGATGATTTACAGCACAGGGATTGTTGAGATTGACTTCTCCCACTGCGTCATATTGAGCACATTTTGAAGGAGCACAGTAGATGTTAAAGTGACCCATAGTTTGCTGAAATCCAATGCACCATCACTATCAGGCAATGTACGTTAGTTGCGAAATCATTTAGAACATACTTAAAGCGTTAGCCAAATTAACAGTTGCGGAAATCATTCCCAAATGAGCCTTGCTGCACTTACATTTTGCAACTTGAATGCACAGATATTCAAGAATATTTCTCACTGGCCGAAATAACGCAGAAGCAGACATTGTATGTGCCTGTAATCAGGGCAAGGTCAAGGCCATTCAAACTGATGCAAATTACATGAGAATGAAATCACCCTGTGTATCTTTCACTCGGCCAGCTATCAAGTATGCAGTCGTACCTGCCCTGCTCAGGCATGAAAGCGTGTCAGCGCAGTGAAGCTGTTGTGCCTTGATTACCAACACCGGTTGAGAGCTGACTTGACGATGCCCTAACATTTAAACAGCATTTCTGGTGAAAGTAACTTGGTTTCCTCTACTGCTGAAAGAGGAAGAACAAGTATAGACGTGAATTGGTAGGGTGGCTGGACAATCAGTGATTGGCTTCAAGCCGCTGTAGTCACCCCACCCACTTCCCCTCTATCAATCCGTCATTCATTTATTTAACCTAGCACAGTAATTTATTTCCACACAAACCATTCTGCAACAGCATAGTAGCAGTGGGTTGGTGGCTGTGGCAAGAAACTTGTTCAAGTGCAAATTATTTGGTATTTGTCAACAAATCAACACTTTGAATAGATTAACCCCAACTTGAATTCGAAAGTGGACGTGGTATGTAATGTGATGTGATGCAAAACTTACTGCGTCAAAGTGGACCCTTGTAAGTTCCCATAACCTCCGCATTCGTCAACATGTCAAGCCTAAGTAGCCCCTGTTGCACAGTCTAGTAATGGTCTTTATTCGTGAAGACCACCCCATCACTTTAAGTCGTTTGTATTTGATTGGGTTTGCCATAGTCCGATGAGTTATTGCTATTTTCGTCACCTCCTCACCACTGTGTTGGAGCGCGTACATCAAAAGCAAGTATTGGAAATCAGTCTTGTGTGTCCAATTCAGGTTGATAGGTTATTGTCGTGATAAAATAGGGGGACTGAATTCCTATCGCCCCTTCAACCGACGAGGACAGCTTTGACCTCAGAACGGAGATTTGTCATGTATCACGGACAAGTGAAATCGACGATTAACCGCAGCCACAATTCAGGCAACATTAATGCATAAAAAAATCCTAAGATTGTGCATGACGAAGTCGACTAAATCAAAATTTTGATATTGAATATGAATGTAGAAATGGCATGCCGCACGATGTGCCATTTGACTACTGAATATGGCGGTGTGTGGGTGGATTGTGAGAAGAAGAGTTGCAATCCATCCAATTATTTTTGATTGTCTAATCGAAGCCCACTTTGATGTCGATGTCACCTGCCAACACACATTGCACTTTTACAGAGAAGTGAGCAGTGGAGTGTCAGTGTCTTCCAGTGGCATCACGCGGTGCCCATTTCGTGGGTTCGGCCACGCACAGGCCCATAAGATGACAGGCAACGATGGTAGTGCGTGGGTGTGTAGAGTGTAATGAAGGATAAAGTGGATGGTGAAAAAAAAACAAAGAACACGGGCATCTTCAGAATGTGGAGTGCGGGGATGGTAGGTTGGGCAGGAAGAAGGGCCACTAAGTCTGCTGTCACCTGCCCTATTCTCGCACTTTTGTGTGCCATTTGAATGCTCGGTGTTTGCGGACCGTCTCGAAGGTTAAGTTTGAAGCACATCTTCAGTTGCGTGGGAAGCTTTCTCTCAAATTTATCCACATGTACGTGTAAATGTGTGCTCGAGTTGGCGCATTTATGATGAGTAAAATGGATTTTATATGTGTGGGTGCATAGGTTATCAAAAAGTCGAACTTTTTGAATTAAGCGTGCCTTTGAAATCGCGTATATATATATATATATATATATATATATATATGTGTG
>NW_020170509.1:96932-124359 GCF_000524195.1 Echinococcus granulosus | reverse complement strand
GTCGTCGTTACGTAAGTACGTCGTATATATATATATATATATATATATATATATATGTGTGCATAAATATAGATGCCCTAAATTCGTGTGGTAATTTCCATCACATTTATGTATGCAAGTTTTTGTCGAAGTATTTATTTCGTGTTAGAAATGGAGCACATGCATAAAAATACAGGCATGCATGGGTGATGGTATTTAGTGACGGTGAAATCAAGTATATGACAGTGGAAGACATCGAGGCTTGACTGCTGAAGGCTGACTTCTATGTAAAAGCACAATGTGCGTTGGCAGGTGACGTCTACATCAAAGTGGGCTCCGATCAGACAATCACAAATAATTGGATGGATTATAACTCTTCTCACAATCCACCCACACACCGCCATATTGGGTAGTCAAATAACGCATCGTACGGCATGCCATTTCTACATTCATATTCGATATCAAAATATGCGAGCGACGAACCACCTGTTCATTGTCAGTAGACGTCTGATTGAGGGGCAAATCCTCGTTACAAGGTGGTCATTGAGCCACTGCATCTAAACTTCGTTACTCAAAACAGAAGCAATAAAAAATCGAGTCAGTATTTTGTTTTAAAACGGTTGATTTGTCACCGCCGGAATGGAATTTTGCGCATGACTGCCCTGATCAAATGTTGGTCATGCCTAGGCCTTAGGAGCTGCAGAAACTCAGAGAAGTCATGTGATTTGGCACTTAGAAGCTTTGAACAAATTTCTGTCTTATAGTTCGCACCTAGCAGTGGCAGCGGAAAAGCCCGACTAAACGCAACCGTGAAAGCAACTTTTCACATTTTTTTTTAATTGAGACCCGACTAAGTCCACTACTAACTTTCTTTCCAAAGCCTCTAGCCATGGTGGAAAATGCATTCGTTTGGCTAGCAGCGGTTGTGAATAGCGAACAACAGGAAATGGTGAAGCCAATAGCAGACAGTACCAATTACATACCAAAGTAGGCCCCCCTGTTAATTAGGTGACTTGTGCACAGAAGATGAAGCTAACCGGCGGCCTTCGCCTGTCCCAGGGAGTAATTTTTGTCCAAAAATGAAATGCTTTCTCAAAGCAAATACCCTAGATCATCGCATACCGGTGTGTGCATGTGTGGTGAGATGGCAAACAGAAGATGACCGCCGGAATCTCCTCAGACTTGACTGCCAATTTCAACACTAAAAGACGATAATGTCCAGCTCTAGGCCTCTCCGTATCCCCTTCCACCATCAAACACGATGGTCTAGTGTAACCGCTGCCAAAAGGTGACAAGCTTTGCCTAGAAAAATGCAATTGGATGAATTCGGAGGAATAGGACGAGGAGAGGTTTTGCAGTACGAAGTGAGTTGTGTGGTACGAGGCATAAGAGCTTGAGGTGTTTTCGTCAAACGGAAAAAGCAGTTCCACCTGGTTGGTTGAAACTGGCTGTTGTACTGGAAGTTCTGGTTGTTCGCCTTCAAGTTACCTCGAAATGAATCAAACGTATGAATCTTAGCAGCAATCGTTTGGCCTTCAGAAAGTGAACAATTGGGCCCAGAATCTGTCACGCACACATGCACAGAGGAAGCATCGTCTTTCTTGAATGAAGTGATTAGTGGAGGATAACCAACACTCTAGGAGTGTCGGAATTCCAAGACCATTTCTCAAGACAAGTCTGTACGTCACTCAATCAGTCAGTCAGGCATTTTATTCCTCTGTGCGTCTATCAGCAGGCGCTACTTTGGTAGTAGCGTAAAGCGTAAAGACAAATACCCCAGTTTCACTACTGAATGGCAAAATTGAGTGTAGTAGAAGAAGGGAATGAGATGCGAATGAGGAAATCTGTGATGATATCTAATAAAAGGGCTGAAAACGGTAGCTGTCTCGGTTCTGTGTTCTCCAAGATCATTGTTAACAAGTGAACCATGCGGAAAGGTTCGTTAAGGAGACGTCTACGGTGTCTGTACGGCGACGTTGATGAAGTGAGCACGCAGTACCTTCACCTCTCTAGTAGCTGGATAGAACTCAGGTAGACTAGCATGATGAACGGATGGATGGGTGGATGGGAGGGTGGACGGGTGAGTAAGTGGGTGGATTCATGAATAAATGGAAGGATGGATACCAATTTCTTCAAATTGGGATTCCTGCAAATGGTTCGCGAATGTCATGTGATCACATCACTTTTTGGCATGGGTACGGTGGTTTATGCCCTTTTCCTAAAGGTGTAACACTCCTTTCCCTCCTGTTACCTTCAAATAAACGAATTCACAAAGTATTTGTCAGAAAGAGTGTCACTGTCGGCAAATTTCATTAGCATTTTAAATGTCAAGCAAGTATGATTTGCCTTAGAGGTCATAGCAATGACCTTGCAAGCTGCAGGAACTTGTAAATTCTAGGTCATTGAAATCATGGATTAAGTTTCTTCACCCCTCGGCATGGTACTCTCTAATAGATTCCTCTTCTTCCAAATCCTGTAGATATGCCTCAAATTTGTCCACTTTACATAATCAATTTACTTCGGTTTCAAAACAGCAGGAACCTCTCCTCTTATGTATGCAGAATTTGAAGTAGATGTAGGTTCTAGGCATATTACTCAGGCCGCGTTTGAATACTCACCTGGAAGGTAACGCTGTGTGGTGGGGCATTCATTGCCAACGAATGCGTTTCCTTTTACACCAATCGTGTACCTCAGCTGGGCATTCGACCTTCTGCTGGTCGCATTTTCGTAACTTGAGGAGACAGCAAATCGTCGCTATGCCCAATACCTCGCTTTGGAGATGGACTTGTCGGCTGGTGAAGTGTGGACCCACTAACCGTCAAATGTTCTGCCCGCATCAACGCACCCGCCGTTGGGGTCACAGATCCATGATGTATCATCATCTACTCCTGGCAACTCTGATGGCGCTAAATAGTCAGAAAACAGACTGATCGAGATGGACGACTACATCGTCTTTTGAACTCCGAGATTTGAACCTTTGCTCAGCGGATCATCCCTCCGGCCAAGTCGGAAGTCGCTCAGCCATTCTGCCATGCTAACAACTCATACAGCTTAAGGGAAAACTTGGAGTGCTGTCCTGATGGCATTGGAAACCAACCCACTCCCGCCCTAAAGGACAATAACTAAGGGCTAAAACTTGCCGTGACGGAGAAATAGCATCTGCTGCGGGTGGGAGGATCTATATGTCCACCTGTAGCAACCATCCAGTCCCGTGCTCTGCAGAAATGCCATCAACAACTGAAGCGACACTGGGTGTGAACCATCCGGAAAAGTTCGTTACGGAGCTCTCTCCGGTACCTGAATGAAGACTTCAACTAAATAGTCAAATACGTCCTTCACTTCCCTACTGGCAGGATGGAACCCACGCAGACAGATATAGTTAGGCAGCACTGAAGTGACAAGGAGAAAAGGAAAAATAAACGCGATACCTCATCCTCACAAACCTCTTTTAAGCTCCGTCCTTTGTTATGTAGCTCTGCTTTCGAATCGATGTGCTACAACTAGCGATGAACATATGCGATGGCCTGCACATTCCACTCCCGCCACCCTAAAATAGTTCCGGAACAGGATAAAACCCCAGATCCAGTAGAATTCCCAGACGAGACCAGTGACACTGCTGTCAGATATCTTCTCATTTGCACGGAAATCCGATGGCTAGTGTAGTTGGCTCATGGTTGTTTTTCTGACAGCACCGACTACGTTGTGATGGATAACGCAGGGGGTTAAGCGAAGGGAGCACCAGAGAAGACGCCCAAAGGAGGAGAGGGGAGTTATGCACTACTTTAGTTATTTGTTTAGCTCTTCATATTGGCTTCGTGGGCACTCGAACCTCCTCTTTAAACTTCTCCTGGTTGAACAATAGCCTCTCAGCACTTCTTTACATCGGCACTACTTATTCCACCCTGGCAGTATTGGCTTCTTCCCTCTTTAAGAAAGACTCCAGACACTACACTTGAATAAAACCTCAATAAAATTTGCATAGTACTCATGATAACCTAAAAAAGACCTATTAGTTTATTTCCCTTTGCATGAAAGGTTTTGGAGGTCTAAGATACTACTCATTTATCTTTAGTAAACTGCTGCCATTCCGTCAAAGGCGAATTTATGGGGTAAATAAAGCATGAAATGGGAAATCAGATTAAGCGAAATACCAAAGAAAATTATTTTATATTCCATCAAAAGTAGGTGCGCAATTTCTCCGGTACTCAAAATAAGGAATAAAGGTTGTTCCACAAAGAAATCCAAGATTAAATTTATACAGAAACACTCTACTCATGATAATACATAAAATTTAAGCAGTATATTGGAAGAACACTGCGATTACGAAAACCAGTTTTATAAATACCAAAATAAAGTAACCAAAACATGTGCATAAATAAATCTGAGATCAACAAAACCAAATTTTTAATAAAAAACCGCCAAGTCCACTAGTTCTCAACGCCTTCACGAATCTTCTCCTCGGGCATGATGGCACAGTTCCAGCTGGCGTCCTCCCGAACACCAAGCGAGTTCAGCAAACGCACCAGCGCATTATTCGAATCCGTGGGGCATGACGTCTCTCCGCCAGCAACTTCGAAGTTAACGCCCAGCACCGGTCCCCATTTGGGTGACCAGGCTCGAATGCGTCGCACCAGCAGCTCCTTCGAAATCATTTGCAAGTCGCCCGCAAAATTACAAAATGTCAACTGATGTCCCAGCCAACAGCACACAGTAGGTCGTTCCACAAACGCACAGATGAGAACATCCTCCTCAACCGGGTGTTCACTACTGCGGGATTTACTCCAAATCTGGGTCCACAGGCTCGGAGGTGGATCGTCAATAAATATTCCGCGTTGAGACAAGAATCGTTTGAGGGAATGAACCTCGAAGAGACCGGGAAGGGGGTGTATTCGCACCGAGTGTTGGATAAGAACTATGAGACCCGCTGAAGGCGTGTCAGAATCAGAAATATCCGCGGACAAGCTAAATAAGAGCCCCAGACGCCCATGTCCATCTTGTGCGTCGCGCGCTTGGGCATACTGCAACACGTCAATTCCCGGTTTTACTGGCAGTGTGCGGACGTCTTCTTCCACCGGCTCGTAAACATCAATATTCAGGCGCGACTTCATCTCCTCCGGACCGTACACCTCGAAGTAGTGGATGAAAGGAGGCGATGTCGAGACGTTGGTAAATCCCAAATGCGAGTAGATTGCATGTCTTTCAGCCGTCTCTTGGTAAAAAAGCTTGATGTATTTCATTGACCTCTTTCTCGCCTCCGCACGAATACAATTGAGGAGGCGTCGACCTTGACCCTTTCCACGGAACTGCTCGCGAATGAAGAATTGGTCGACTAGGAAACCTCTCCCACCAAAGTGCAGGTCGTAGTCTTCGGCGAAAGTGATGTAGCCCACAACCTGCTCTTTTGGTATTGCTAACCCTTGTTCGTTCCTACTTCTCCTTCTTCCTTCACCTTCACGTTCTTTTTTCTCTTCATTTACCTTAGCGTTTTTAACCTCGTCTATTCTCGATGTGAGAACTTGAAAACGGACGAACTTTTCGGTGTGGATAGACATGAACCCCTCCGCGCTTATGTTCGTGTCATCTCCCAGATCGTTGTGTTCTTTCAGAAGGTCTTTTGACTGTTGGTAAAGTTCTTTGCAATCTGCATCCTCGGAGGAACGAATTGCAAACATCACAGGCGTTTCCTTTTGACAGCGTTGCCGGTGATATTGGCGGTGGTGGTGGTGGTAGTTGACAAGAGGTTAACTTGGCGATGGTTCAGGGTGTATGCACTCATTTCATCAGGCTGGAAGAGGCGCATTTCATTGACGCGGGGGGAGGCGGCACCGCGTGGGGGAAACGAGGTCGCCGACGCAAGTATCGACCACCCGGCGTCACGCGACCTTTTCAAGGGCGTGATGCGATTAGTCAAACGAGAGGGTGGCAAATCAAACCTATAGTTAGTTGGCATGGCCGTGAACAAGAGGTCACGAAGATTAAAGGGGATTCATCGATGGGCACTTGAATTGACTAGAGCACACAATGATCGAGAAAGAAAGATATTCGACCTCGTTTCGTTGTGAGACAGAATTTCTCCCAAATTCGAGTCCTAGCGTAGAAGACACAAGGTGCCAAGAAACGGGTTGTCAATCGCACGACCTTCAAGAAAGAGTTGGACGTGAAGTTTAGAGATAGTTTCGCCATCAGCGAACAATTTCTCGAGAAGGATAATGAACGCAGACCCTAGGTTTCGTCTTTTTGAAGAGGCCCGAGAGACGAGATTCCTACTCCCAAATACTGTTTGATAATGGAATAATCTGCGCAACCTTCCTTACTTCACATGGAGGGTTCCCCAGTTCTGGTGAGACGGCGGAAGGGAAGGTTAGACTGCCAACCCTTTCCGCCTTGGCTTTCGAGGAAGTAGAGATATCAGGAAAAAACATCAACCAAACCGGTTGTTTTAATCAAAAGAGTATCGAATATAAATAACCAATCAAAAGGTCTGCGGACACGGACTTATAACTGTGTTGATGATGGTGAAGACACGAAATTGAATGCCTGTTTTCTTGGGATAATCAAACATCTCTAGAGTTACTTTTCAGTAACTGGGCAATTTAAGTTCTTCTTTGGTGTAGGCACCAGTGCGCCTCATTCGGACCTGGTTTAGCGTCGACAGTCGTGCATTTCAAAGATGCTGGAAACGAGTCCTCACTTCCCAGTCTGCTGTCACGGTGGGCGCCCGCTTTCCCCATCATTTGTGTACACAGTGATTACACGACTGAATGGTACACTGGCGTTAGGTTACTTCCTTGTTTGTGGTTTTAACTGCAGATTTAGAAAAACAAACATTGATGTATAAATTTGGTTCATTACCTCCATTCGTTGTTTACTTGTGCCCGCTGGATTCCCTAAATGGATTAGGCCAACTCGGACTTGTTAATGTTGACCTAAGCAACTACCTCCCTTATTTCTGCCCACCAATTCTGCTCCTCGTGATAAGCCTATGACCTTACGTAAGTAAACACAAAAGTTTTGGAAACAAGATTGCTAGGTTTTACGGAGGTAGTTTTGAGCAATGCATTGCCTGATCCACTTAAAACATCTTGAATGAGAGATGCTGTCAAAGTGGATGGAACTGAGCAGGCAAGCCCCAAGTCACCTGCAGTACCATTAAAGTGGAAGATAACACTGCCAATTTCCTCCTGTCAACTCCCAACCTAATTGAACTTACGAATGTGGCCAAGTAAGCAAGATCTGTACCGCAGCTACTAATTTGAAATGAGTAGCGACAGGTTGTATTCTAGATACCGACATACTACTGATTACTTTATAGCCGGTACAAGTCCACCTAAGTTGCGGATATTTTGGACCTGACATGGATACGAAAACATATGTCCTCGATCCACCCCAGAAAGGTTTTCGTTACTAGTGACACGTGAAGTCGTTCGTTAATTGAATCACAACAAAAAGGGAGGATCACTGGTCGAGCATTACGTGCAGCGGGGCCTGAAGACAATCAAAGCGACCCGAGGTAAGGCTTGAAATAAATGCAAACCAGATGCCTCCACCACTTCTTGCCAAAATCTCACCAAGCCCGTCACTTTCCCGAATGCAGTTGTCCTTCTGCATTCAAGTGCCATCCAACCATGTGTGATTTGGCAGGGTGGAGCATCTGAATTTGTCGGGTCGAAGAATCAAATCTTTCAAAATTCATTTCACATGCTCTGTGAAAGGGGATTTGAAAGTGGAAACAGATACTGTGGAAATTTTGGGAGAATTGGAGACGAACTTTGAGCACGACCTACTCAACCAATTGAATGACCTAGTTCTAGCTCGCCTCGCCTACGGAGAGTTCAACCGGGCCCCTACCCAGAAGAAGGATGTCGTCAGGTGCAGTGAGCGTTAGCAGGAAGTACCTTCTAGAAATGGTTCAAAAAAACTTGATTCGGAGAGTTAACAACCAGGCAGTTGATGTACCACGTTGAGGAGGACCGCCTATTCCGCGCCACAATGAAGTCATTTTCCCATTGGCTAGAATGTTTCAAGATTGACGTGGCAAGACCAACCTTCAGTAACGTAATCTTCAACGCAAATGCAGAAGCTGAGCCAGTGGATGCAAACTACATGCACTAACACACGCCAATAAGTTGCCAAGACCATCAATCCCATATTCATCACTCACCTCGATGTCTGTTGCAAAAACGAGCCATGATTTGACTGACTGGTCAGTTTGTGATGGAAAATGACGTTTTCTTTTGCAACAGCTGTCAACTGAACGGACATTTCATTGGCCATCTTCCAGCACATCCATTGATTCGCCACCAGAAGACCATGTTTGCCCTTGATCCGTGTGGTGTAAGGAAGGCGCAATCGCACACGACCCAGTTTAGATTGAAGGTCAAACAATTAGGGCAGGGGTATACTTACTCGATGCATATTCTGTGGAGGGATCGGTTCAAGGAAAGCCCTCGTCGTCATCTTGCAAGACACAACACGAAACCCTGTACCATGAATCGCAAAACTTGTCCTTGGGAATAGCTTGCACGAAAATTTAGGATAAGAGGGAGGTATCGCCTCGTCTTCCTCCTTTCCGCCCCAGTCCCGTCTTGGGCAGGAATGCTGTTAGCAGCTGAGGCAGCACTGGCTGTGAACCGTCTCGAAGAGTTCTTTACGGAACTGTTTGCAACACCTGCATCAAGAAGTCAATTAAGTGAACACACGAAACCTTCTCCACCTCTCTACCAGTTGAATAGAGGCCAGATAGATTTGTGGCTGGGCAGCAATGAAGTGAGAACGAGGGGGCAAGGAGGAACAGACGTGTAACCCTGTCCCACAAAATTATTCTAAACCTCATCCTTTTGTGCCAGTGTTCCTACGACCGGCGATGGACACGCATGATGGTCGGCACATTCTCTCTTCCCCCAATACAGTTTCAAAACAGGACGCAACTCCAGATCCAGTGGAGGGATCAGTGGTGTTGCAGTCAAATACCTTCTCAGTTGAACGCGAATTCGATGCTTGGCGTGGTTGATTCATGGACATGTTTCCCTACAGCATCAACTATGTTGTGATAGCCGATGCGGGAGGTTGACCAAGGAGAGCACCGAGGAGGATGATAGAGAGAAGAGAGGGCAGCTACGCAATACTCAAATGGATTTTCAACTCTTCATTTTGATCTTGCGACCACTGAAGCTTCCATCTTTGTACTTCCGCTGGGCAATATGGCTTCCGGAGTATGCCAGCAGTCCGCTCAGCTCCACTCCACGTCGGCAATACGCACTCGCCCCAAGTACTACACTTTCTTCCATCGTCAGAGAAGTCGTGAAGCGCAACGGTAGACCCAGCCCCTTTGTACATCCAGTGACAGCCTGTTTGTATCCCCTGAAAGCAGATCACTTAATCCAATCGCAAATAACTCAGCAAACAAATGAAAAATGTCCGGATTTAAAGTTTGACAGCTCCAAAAACTTACCTTTCAAAATTACATCCTCTTCTTCAAGTCCGAAAAGGAAGTTCCGGGGATGGCAGTGTCCAGGTATCGTTTCCCAAGGAAAAAAGCCGGCGTCATTCCAATCCCTAATTATACCTTAAATATTCTTTGGACCCCTTACGCTTGAAAGTGGAAACCATCCCAACCCCTCTGTAGCAAAAAAGGCGGATGCAGCTTTTCAAAGATTGTGAATCCGCAGAAACGCCACTTCGTAGTGAGATAGCCTAGGACACCTTCGCCGTGTTTTTTCCCATTCGGACACTTCCCTGATCACGTTACCCTGGGTAGTTTGACCTCTTTTTCTACCCGCACTTTTAGTTACACGGACGCGTCAATCTTCACAGGCTGTACTTCTACGTGGCAGTACGGTGCCCCGGTGTTATTCTGGAAATTCAATTAATACCACATGCGGTCCATGGTAAGAAGCTATCAATGACTACCCTCGATTTCGCCTTTTAGCTGATTACATTCTCCATAAAGACTCACTACGACCGGATTGACACTCCTTCAACTGGCGACAATACACATGTGCCTCTTGGAAGCCTAAAGGGGGGCGTGCATGCCGAACAGGGGCTTCGCGAATTGTGAAGGAAAAACGCATTTCAACAGGCGGGAAGTAAGTTTGGTTTTCACGTAGTTTTAGCATTTAGAATGGCTGCACAAACATGAATAGATGACAGGAAGCTAGCAAATCGTTGAAACGATTACCAAAAAGGGTGCTTACGGCATTAAAGCCACGTTCGCTACCAGCGTCGCATATATGTGACGATTGAGTTTTCTTATATGAAACTGGTATCACAAATAGGTGGACACGTGCTCGTTATCAAACACATCTCTTCCGCTGAAAAAAAAAAGTAAAATGGGTGGGTGATGTTCCCGATTTTCGAACAGTAAATGAAGCAATACGAAAAAAGATTAATTGTAAAGAAAGACCTCTGATGTGTGGTGGTGAACTTTCGCCTCGCACTCTGGTAGCGAACGCACTGAAGCCGGGTAGGAGCAGCAAGGGAATGTTCCCCCTCCCCATGACCGGATCTAACTAGGTGAAACCGCCACAGATTAGCGAGGACTACCAAGAAAAACAAGAATAGCACACCTAACTATAAACCGCTGGATTACAAAACCTTAAGGGATCAGTAATATGGTAACCAAAGAGCACACCGGCGGTACCGAGGGGCCGTCTACATCTTCCAGCATTAAGAACATCAAAATCGACATGCAAAACCAAACAAAATTTTGACGCTAAATTGAGAGCGTGTTTCCCAGTGCCGTTGCCAACACCTCTTAATAAACCACCAAAACCGTCTCTATCACACCACAAACGCACTCGTAAAGAAGCAACCAAAAAATCGGAGGGCAAATAGGACAGGAGAGCACAACTACAGTGGCAGTTATTATTATTGGGCGGTACCAATGAGTTTTGTCGTTTCGCAACTGGAGGTATACAAAGTGTCGCCATCATCATGATCTCTGATGGGGACGGGGGATGGGGAGATGGCGTGAAGAAGTGAACGCCGCCTCCTGAGTTCAATTATGCCACACATTCTAGTACATGGTCATTGTGTTATTGGAACGCGGCACCTTGATTCGATCCAGGTTTTTCACTATCAAATCGTGCAGGACTGCCTAAAAAGGGGGTGAGAGAAAAAGAAGGACGGTGTTGACTCATTTGTGTAAACAAATTAAGGTATTTTCAAACTGCATTACTCCTCTGGTATTTTGCTAGGACAAGTGGTTATTGAATAATCGTTCCATGTCGGCCTTGCCTTAACGCCATTTAAGGCAGAAACCAGAGGTAAGCATACCTCGACAGATCAGTGGAATTTCAAGCTAGCACCAAGATTTGCACTCTCCACCAGGAATTCATGAGCATAAAGGCACAGACCTAGGATCTCGGTGAAGGAGACCGTTCCTCACACTACGTGTCGTATTAAGGATCAAGGAAAGTGATCATTAACAGCTATTAAATACGACTGCCAGGCAGATGTGCGCTACTGAAAAGTAATTCAGCACACCCGAATGAATTCTCTAGCATTCATTTCTCAATGATTTTGTCTTTGAAATTCCAAACAGGAAATGTGTGTGCCAGCAAACTCCTTCAGAAAAAGACGTCCGCCTATGCACAATTTTAACCCAGCTCCTAGTTTTCAATGCTAAACAAAGACAGCTGAAATGAGTTCAACCAATTCTCGGCCGTACGCTAAACCTAGTTGCTAATCTACTATTGAATTCGACGACTGTGTTCAACTCCCCCCCTACCAAGAATTCGGGATTAAAGGTGGAGAGATTTAGCCAGAGCTACAAGAGATGTTTCGACCGCGACCTTAACTCTGAGAATGAGTCATCACGTTTAAGGTGGGAGAGGTAAGATAAATGATGATCACGAGGCGACAGCAAACAATGAATAATCAAACACTGGTCCTCTTGGCCCAGGTGAACACCATTTCAACTCATTAAAACCGCCCTCACTAAGGTTATCGTTACGCTTCCAAGGCGAGGCAATAATTCCGAGGAAAAAGGGTGGAAGGTCATTCAACATCCCAAGTTAACATATTACTAGATGTCAAATGGCAGCCCCGTATTCCAATAAAGTCTACCACAGGTAAATATTGGTTGCTGATTCACCACTGAGTTCAAAGAGAACCTCCTACTTTCACATACATTATAGTAGCTGACAATACTGCGCCTAAGTCGGTGAATAAATGAAAAAGGACATAAATGGATTATCTGATAAAAAAGCTCTAGCAAATGCAGCGTGTCCAAGAAGAGGGGAAAAGGATACAGGATTTCAAAATAATATTTGAACGTGACTAAAATTCAGTCAACTAGATTTAATTCAATGCCAAATTCAAGAGTGATGCCTAACGCATCTGGGAACGGGAAGTTAAAAGTTCAAACAATGGGAAGAGGGGAGGAAGATGGCACTTACGTAGTGATTGCGAATCTCCATGATGACGTAGCGCATGGAGATGGCCTGTTTCTCGTCCATGTCGCGGATGCACTCGCGATAGTCGTCGATGTGCGGAAATTTGGCCGCCTTCCCCACCAGCTTACCGCGTGAGGCGTAGTACCTGCACGACGATAGAGAGACAACATCAAGGTCAATGCCAACTCGCCAACGACTGTCTGGCATTTCGACGCCTCTTTTTCAAAGACGAAAGCTGCCAAGGATGGTGCAATCGAACAAACCTATCAGCAATTCCCGCCTGGTTTTAGTAGTGTTTAGCGCCTTTCCTAACAATGGGCACTTTCAGAGTGAAGTGGCCCCCTTGCAAGGCCGAAAAGCACTGTAAGCACCTGGTTTCTATTCGCAATTAAAGCATCAAAGCGGGTACAGGACGCGCAAGGAAACATTTATTCAAGCTTCATGGAGTCAAAACAATCGTGTCAGCCATTTGGAGATAGCAGTTACCACAGCATCGATAAAAAAAGGTTTCAGAAAGGCGATTTCCCCTAACTAAATGGTAAAAAAATACCAGTGGCAGCATTGTCCTGTCAGCTACATTCAGTCCTGTCCATAGAAACGCGATTCTGTGACCAAGACTTCCGATTTAACTCCCTACAAATCACGGTGGAGGGGAATGAAGCTACCCGAGGACACGACTTCTAGGGTGAAAGCCCTCAACTTTTGCAGCTCAACCGCTATCCTGCCGTGAAAAAAACCTCCAAAGTAGAAAGGTGTGGCAAGTGTCGACAAGCAAACTACCCATTATGCTTTACCTAATGACAGCTTGGAGTTACCAAAATGCCCATCCATCCCACAAATTTCATCCAATCGTCAGCTAGTTTAAAAACTAAGATAGCTAGGAGCTCCAACTAAGCTACGGTATCTTGCCTTCTAGCCTGGTTTATTTGCCATCCACCTTAACATTTTGATCCTGGTGGGCACACTTTTCATTACTTGTACCACATTTCAAGCTACGGCCTGGTCAACCAGTACACAAAATGCCTTACCGCTGATTATCTTCCAAGCAAGTTCGGATCGGCTCTACCAGCCACTTTAACGAACTTGGCCGTCTACCAGAAATTACATCGGTATTGCGACAATCAACGCCTAAATGCACTTTTTTGTAGTTAGCTCCTACTTTAACTTGCAACAAAGAGCAAACACTGAACAGTAAACACATGCCCGCCTAGGTTTCACATCTATTAGCGTCACAAATAACGATATCCCGACATAAACCCACTGAGTCGCCCCAAAAAATGCTCCAAATGGTCCGATAAAGAAATTTGCAAAATAAATGGGTAGAAAGAAGCTACTCAGCACTCTTGGTATGCCTTTCGCCAAGGCTGAGGGCGCCTTAAATCCGGTGCGCAACAAGCCAGAGGCTTGACTCGTCGCGCCCCCACCCTATTTTGTGCAGCCTCGCCATCCCGATGTGTTCGCAAACCGCAAAGCATCTGGTTGAATCAGTTAGCACCTTTGAAAGCTTCGCTAACCAAAATTAGGTTAAAGAACTTGGAAAAGAAAATGGACACGAGACCAACGGAACCCTAAATTGGGGGAATAAGCAAATACTTCAAGCTGAAGGCTTAAATGAACTTTGGCGGTGCTTAATGTTTCAGGAAATTCGTTGCATTTTACATAACTTCTCTCAGTGGTCAAACTTCTCAGTCAGTTGAAGAGAAAAGCCCGTGTTTTGCGCAAACTAATCAGCGGTGAGAGCTCCTTTACGCGTGACCCGAAATCGCATGCTATCACATAAAAAGATATACTATTTTGAGGGATGGCAATCACCTCTCAAGCTCGATTTCGCACAAACTCTGCGAACGAAGCAGGATTGCAGGTCTACTCTAGATGGGAGGGGGTACGGCTTGCAGAAGGGAGCCAAATAACCGTTTTAAGCTGGTAAAAAAGCATTTCGGTAGCGCACTACACCAGATGGCAAGACAAAGCGCGTTTGTTTCCCAAAACGCATCAAAAGAACACATATAATAATGAAGAAACGGGTGGGTTTTTTCGAGTTCTGGTACCAGTCAGAACGTAAAAGCTGGATGTTTGCCTTTTGCAATGAGGTAGATTTGTTTTGATTAAACTGAATCAGTGGAAATGAGTGCCCTCTTGTTGTAGCTTGCATACAATGGGGCAATAGAAGGACTGTCCAGTAGCCTGCATCTCTTGCATATTTACGTAGGGCAAAAAATAAACATTTCATAGAAAATGACGAAATAAGTACACGTTTGATGAAAAATCCAACCTTGTTCCAAAAGCAGCCCTAGACACCATACTAGATACTATGATCGGGCTTCTCCTTAACTGATATTCAACCGACCCCATGGTTGTAATCCATGACAAAGTACCTGAGAAACATTCTCGCAGGATTTTCACTCATTAGAAGATAATCCGAATGTCGCCCAACCTTAATCTCGACCCTAATATGAACTTACAAGAGAATCGCCTTTGCGCAGTAACTTAAATTACGTGGGCAAAATGAACAAATATTGGCAGATGTCAAAATTGAACACACTCCAGAGTGTATTATAACAAAAATGACCTGAATTGGTCGAAAAGAAGGGTCCCTTCCATGATAATAGTACATGCAATACTCTTTTCCAACTTAACTCGAAAAATAGTTCATTTAATAAATGAGTACTTATGAAACTACTTCCCACAGCGCAGTAAGTAGATAAGCTGAAGTATGATCTTAAAATTTACTTCAGTAAAAAATCTACATTTGATGTCGCATCAGTCGATGGACCCCACAGTATCTTAGCAAGAGTCAAATTTTGGGAATCAACGAATTCTCAGTGACTCACAGCTGCTTTCTAAAGAGAAGACCGCTTCTCAGTAAGATGGCAGAGGTCACAAACCTCTTCAATCTACTGTGAATAGCAGACCCAAAGTAGACAAACAATCCTCAAATGAGCATTTATGATGGTCCTAACCGCCAAACGTCGGCTAGAGGTTAAAAGGTGACTTTAAATTAAACTCTCCCACAAAAAAACAAAATGAAATAGCATATTAGCTAATTCAAGCAAATTAACTAAGTGAAATCTATCCAGGCTTGAAAATTGACACATTTCGATTCGGATACCAAATATTTAATAAAATCAACATTCAAAGGAACATTATCTCCCAAAGTCAGCTCAATTTGAAGACTTAGAAGACTAATGAAAGATCGGGACTATTTGGCTACTGCTAGTGGGCCCTTAATTACCACAACGAAAACCCACACAGAAAGCATAACGTATTCCCATTCAGACTAGTAAAAGAGGAAATCAAAACCAACTTCTTCGACAAAACTTTAGTTAGGTCGTAAAAATGCATGAATCTCCGTACACTTTCATAGCCGAACTCGTCCTCAGGAAATATGGGGTAGAAGCGACCAACACCCAAAGCGAGGTGAATTAATGAAAAGGGAAGGAATGAATCCCAGATTCTCCTTCAAAAACCTAGAAAATACGAGCTCAGCCTTCTGTTACACCACCTAGTTATCTTCGCCATGATCACGATAAAGGCAGAGGAAAATGATTCGAAAACAAATGTTCATGAATAGCTAATCCCAGTCTTGAAATTAGCTCTCCGCCAAGAAGGCATTAAATATATGCAGCCAATATAAAACCATGAAGAAGACGTTGTTCAAGATGTTTTCCTTACATTTTTAGCCCCGCTCTCCTTTGAACTCAAGCCCGACTGATTGACTAACCTAGTAAACTGGTCCAGAAAGGTGAGAGCATCGCGCTCGATACCCGAAACCTCGGAGAGCACATCTTCCTGAATGCTCACGCCGAAGTTATTGCCATCTTCGATGCGCGGTACGTTGAATTGGATCCACATCCGCACGAGCTGGGCTTCCACCATAAGCTGTGTCAGATGGGGTTTCGTCGCCTAACCGGAGGGAGGAAGGAGAAAGATTGGTCACGCTGAGTAACTTGACACAGGGATGGCAGGGACGATTCGACAAGAAGTTACTGCCACTCAACTATACATCAGACTTTGCAACGACGAGTACAACCCGGAGTTCTTTACCCACAGACGTTAAAAGATATCTAAGATGTACAATCAGGATGCTAAAACCAGGAAACTCTCCTGTACTATCTAAATAATCTCTATTAATAATGACGATTAAAACAAGTTACACCCACCAAGATTAATAAGCACTTCTAAAATCGAAAATCGTCTTCACAGTGATGCATTTTCGCCACCTTATGGTAACACACGAAACCCGAAATTCCGACTCCTCCCAACAATGAAAGTTGAGAATGAGATAATAATTGTAAGCAGACGAAAGAGCGCAGCATATCCAGAAAAAACTGCCGCAATCAAATGATTTAGATAATTTTGGATTTTAGGACGACTGGTGTAAAAAAGGACCTGCTGGTCAAGGGCCTGGTCAAGTTTTCAACCTTAAAATAAGGTATCATGGCGATATTTGCCTTAAATGATACATCGCAGTCATTTTTATAAAGACCCTAGCATTCCAGTCACCAGTAAATAAAGCCCAGACCTCTCACGTACAGCACAACTGAGACTGCAAAAAAATGGGAGAAGACAGCTATAAACAAAGTCACATCATCCTGTCAAGATCATTGCAACAGACTTGAATTCGGGGCGATTCCTTTCGAAGAAAAGTCTATGGAACATGCGTCAAATTCCGTCAATGGTTCGCTAATGAAGTGCGACACGGAGAGCCTCGTGGATAGATCCCCTCAAGATAACCGAGAGGCATCTTTATTACTGTGTCATGCTAGTGAGCAAAGCTCTGACTTTCAGCATATCCAGAATGACAATAACATAGAATGTTCGAGGAAAGTGGTGTGCATTAAGAAGAACAATATGCGCCGGAAAGCGCCTGGCAAGCAACGCAGTTTTCAGTACTGCTTTTAGAGTTTCAAACGAGTCAAATTAACAGGAGCCACGTAGTCAAAAAAGACAAAATAGGTATAAACGGAAGAATAAGTGTGTAAACTTGCGCAAAAAATCGAATTGACATACTTAGTTTAAGTCGAAATTACCAAATAGGAAAAAAAATTTTTAACAGGTGAAGAAATTGAGACTCGTAAGTTACCCAATCAGTAGAAATAGATAAATAAGTTCAATCCAACGAATATAATCTCCGATTCAACGAAAAGCAGAGTCCTGGAACGGTCATTTTACACTACAAGGTTCATCTCAATAAGTAGCTTTAATTCGGAGGTAACGTGAAGAGTACCGGGGGCCACCTTAAAGGCAATTTCAACACAACCACACCAATCTTCAATTATATAAATTTTTTGTAAAAATACATTAAGCCAATCACAGACTGTTGAAAGCCAAATGCAACTCGAGCAAATTGTGCCTATTCAGGCTGAAGGTCAGTTTCAAAGTTCACGAGGATGAACTGCATCAAAAACGTAAGCTGATGGCAGTAATGGGTTGAAGGCTTTCATAGCTAGAAAAAAAAACGAGATGGTTTAGGAAAAAATATTGTTCTTAAAGAAATTGAATAGGTGTATCAGAGCGGATTTTAGCCTATTTGTAGCTCTTCAGGGTACAATTCAACTACCACCCAGAAACAGATTATTGAATACTAGACTGATCTACAGAAATCCTTCACCGAAAAGGGCAAGTACTCCTAGGAACTGCAAAACTTCAAGCATTGGGTGGTAAAAAGTGACATCACCATAGCCCTTCTCCCATTTTAATTTACTTAAAAGGCGAATTCAACCGAAATCTGTTACAAGAGCAGATTTATCTACTCAACTTCAGGCAATCCTACCGCAAAATGGATAGAAAAGAGCTTAGTAACCTTGGCCGTTATTATTCCACTTCATTGAATTTACAATAAAGAACAATGTTTTATTTAACAAATTGATTTACTTAGAGCAATATAGCACTAAGATGATTTCCATCCAAAGCTCAAAAAATAAACACTCAAAAAAACCGTTGCAAACACGGAGTGGGAAAGCAAATGAACTCCTCTAGAGCGAGTAGCTGTTAAAAGGATTTTAAGGGTACGCGTTGATGAGGGTGACTGGATAAGTGGATCAAGTGGCTTGCTCTGAGATTTCATCTATGTTACAAGATGCTAGGCTCACGAACACCAGCAAACGTGAGTGGTTGTTAGTAAGGATCAAGCCTTCTGAATACAAGCAAAACATGGCAGCCTGGGCAAATGCTGGTAAGTCAAGCCTAACATGGAAAACCTGTTCGATCATTGTAGCATTGAACCAGAATTCACTCAGGTCCTTGATACTCACAGATGATGAACCTCAAAACGTCAGCAGCGGTTCTCACGTTTAAGGCACAAAGGGGTTTCATTTTGGCAAAGTTTTCCAAGCAAAGGCAACTTCCGGTCGCACTTCCCGGATTAATATAGCTAAATTAAAAAGAAGTCGTATTCCAAATTTCGGAACATCCCTTTACCCCAAGCAATTCTATCATATAAGGTGGAATGATGAACTGTATACTTGCTTCAATCATGGCTTTAATGTGAGTGTTGTGCGATACCACTCCACCGGGGAAAGCAAAGACGGGCGACCCAGTGAGAGGTTTCTGCATCGTATTATCACCATCTGGATGCATACCCATCCCTGCTGCCGGGACACCATTCTGTTCCCCAGTCAGAGGCACGGGTAAATTGACTTTCTGGTAGACGCTGGCGGGTTCTGGGTGAAACGGTGAGGCGATTAATGAATGGAAAAGAGGTAATTGATGAAGAAGATAAGAGGAGAAATAACTTACCGAAGTTGAAGAGTTTCGAGGCAAGGAGCTCCCGCATTTCAAACACGCGTTTGGGAAAGACCGTTCGTACCAGGGTCTCACCATCCACCTTGGTCTGCTCCTTGTACCGCTGTAATTCTTCCAATACGTCGTTTGACTTAAAGAAACGAGTAAACAGATCATGCTGGCTTACTACTTACGCTCAGGAAATAATCAAGAGGATGAGACTACGCCAAAACTACTACTAGTCGATATTTGCTAGATGTCAGTGAGACGACTCCAAAGGCCTTAACTACGCAGCATACAGATGAATGCTTTCGAATCAAACAGACAAGCCTAATAACACTATCATCTTTAATGCCCTGCAATATTTGTCCCTTTTCTGTACTAATCTAGGCACTAGATACCATCAATAGGGCATCGATTGATTGTAATGAAGTTAATGAAATAAATAATTGGAAGTAAATTCCTTCATTATGTGCAATAAGGTGGGAAATAACGATAAAACTGTGAAGAGAGACAACAAAGACAGGAATCGGGTGAAACCCAACATCGAAAATGAATTGGACAGAAACCTACTCCCCTTTGGTTATGAAAGTGAGCAAGAATACTTAGAACTCGGAAGCTTACTAGTGATTCAAATCCCAAAAATTCAGAACGAACAGGTTTATTTGAATCCTACGACTAATGCGTAGACTATAGACAGTAAATAATCCCCAATTTCAACACTTGAAGACATTTCAAACACGCTTCCAAAGAAAAATGAGCCACGCTCACCATCTCGGTAGAAAGCAAAGAGCGGTACAATTAGGGCTACCAAACTCAAAGCCACGAATGTGTTTAATTTTTATTGGTGGATTAGGAGCCATCCTTATTACCGCTTCTTTTTGGAGATGTATAACAATATTATTTCTTGCATAAATGCTTTCTTGAGACAATAGTGCTAAAATTAACCGCAAACTCCAGCTGATGATTGTGTCTTCAATAATGCATACTTCTAATTAACATACTCACTGATCACCACTTCGTTGAAGAAGTATCACCGTTTTCTGGTACTTTTTTTGGTGCTTACCTCATGTTTGGGCGCAATTTTTCCTCATTGTGATTATAACATACGAAATAACTCATTAAATGTCATTAGTTTATGATCAATTTTTTGCACCGTTGTAAAGTGTGGCATTCCTAAACTACCTTAAAGGTGGGAGATACATTACTTGGGTGGAACGTGTATTGCCGCCACGCAGAAGGAATCGGGGCTACTGACATTAGCCGGATTCCTAGAACTCTGACGACAGTGCAATGGTGGGTACCCAAAGTGAACCCTTTCCCAAAACCGCTAGTTAAGCAAATAATTTAACACTGCATTATTTTCAAAAAAGGAACTTCGTAAATTTCTCTAATTTTGCCCTGTGTGTTCTGCCGTAAATGATCTATTGTAACACATTCTACGTTAGAGTATGACATCGCTTGTTTGAGCATTCATATGAGAGTTTACAGGTTGTCAATGTTTAAAGTGGTTAAAAGCATCTGGCCTGTCATGTGGTTAGCGTAAACTGACCGCTTCCCACCAAAAAGTACATTTAAACAAACAGGTATTGCACTACTGTGTAGTGTTCTGTGTCTTCCCCCAAAATCCTAACAAAGTAAAGCACTGTGTTTGGCATGTGTTACTGACCTACTAAAAGGATATTATTACGCTCTGAGGGCCACGCCGCAGGGTGGACACACAATTTGTGCTATCTCGAGGTCCCTCGTAAGTAAGCAACACATCAAATCACCTCAAATGAGCCTTGATAATTATGCGAAATTTAAAAGTAATGTCTTGTCATTTTATCCATCTCCACTAGTTAAACAGTTCAAACAGTCACGTTGTGTACGGTGCCCTCGTTAAAGTCTGCGCTTAGTGAAAGTTTGGACATTCAGCTTTGGTGGTGGTATTGAATGCGTCGGCTTGACAGCATCTATTGTCATCTGTGTCTCCGAGGTCTGAACAAAATTATTGTACTTTGTTACTATATCACGGGCCAGTGATGTTGGCGTTAACCAGATCCTTGAGAGCTCGATGATGTAGCGCATTTAGTAAGTTATAAAATGTATGATTGTAAAATGCGGCTTTGTAGAAAATGTACAGAGAGGACAGCGGATTGATACTAGAGGATCGTCGTCTGATCGTTGTTTGAAGGCATATTAAACAACTTCGGCTCTTCGGCCTCCTCCGCTCGCTATCTCGGCTTGACTATATGACCTTTGGCGGTGCCTAGAGACTCCCAGACTTTGTATCCGGAAATTTATTCATGGCTTTAGAGAAGGATGCTCGTTAGCCGCTAAAAGATTTGTTCCTGACAAGATCGTCACATACATCTCTCGACCTAGGGGGCAACTGGCACGGCCTGGATGTCAGACCTCCTGGCTAGGGTTCAACGGCGGAGCCTCCAAGGGGCGCGTTACCAAAACGGAGAGTGAAACAAAAAGTTGAGCCATTACCTAATTTACTCTTCAAGGCCTGCTACATTGTAAAATACTCCATATCGGTGAAGAATTTTTTTTCTGTAAGATTTAAGAATTTTGGACCAGGTGTTGTAAGGAGTTGTCATGAATAGCAATACCTTTGCTGCCAGCATCGCCCACAGTTGATGCCCCTATTTTCTTGCCTGAGCCCGGTGTTGCAAATTTGTGACTTGATGCTCCTGGTCTAGGGGTGATTACATTCTTTGGGTTTTTGCTCAGTATAACTTGGCACTGAATATACTGTCAGCGGGGTGTGGTAGTAGATTTCTCCCCCTAGATGCCAAGTAATGCGTGGGGTAACCAATCAAGTAATTTAGGGGGAGGGGATGAAGAGTGACCTGTTGACCAAAAGATCACTCTAAATGACAATCCTGGACTATGGCATACTTTGAATGCCGGGTGTAATACGCTAGTTGTTTGTTTATCTCTCAGTGTGGGTCAATGGGCCACTTGGGTACTCTGCCATTATACCTTAGCCGGGTAAGGTGGTCGTTAGGCCAAGCCAGTAGCTCCAGCCTTGACGTGTGTCGAGTATATGTATCTTCTTCCCGAGAACTATGTCTTCGTTCGTATTTTAGCAAGTCTCCAGGCACTATATTAATGAAAGTCAAAGCGGTCAACTTAAGCCTAATTCAAGTCTGAATGATAACTACCCATACTGCGGATACCTTGGAGAATGTGTCCTCCAACAATTATTCTTTTTCAACCATTAAACCACTTCCAGCTCCTTTTAGCGCAAGTAAGCAATTGCTTCTTTGGTACTTTGTTTAACTTCAGCGATCCCACCTCCGCTAGGTGCCATAGCCTTCGAGCCAGCCCTCTTTTATAATGGTACCATATCTTGTCCGGCAAAATTCTGACTTCTTGTGACCTCAGAGAGGATTGATGACGTTACAGCTGCTCCTAATTTTCACTTCAAAATCATGTAATTTTCTTCTCCTTTGGAATGTCCCATCGCCTTTGAATAACCGGTAGAGCTACGATCCAAAAAGCCATATGTCAAAAAGTAGTATCAGTCGCTTTTCGCCTTCGATTGTTATCACAGCGGAAGAATAACTAATCCCAATGATTCCAATAATTTTTAATTTTTTTCTCATCCTTATGCGCAAACAAATTGGATTGGGGCGTATCTCAATAACTGAGAAGTTAGTGAGTTAAACATGCAACAATATCCCTCCTACCTAAGATGTCGCTCCAAATACGACTAGACCTCTGGAAAATTAAGCTGAGTTGCTAGTCAGACGTAAAATAAGCAATATAAATGGGGGATATATTGGTGGGGTGTTAAGGGCGATTCAATAGGCCTAAGCACCTTGGCATTTGATAATGAATCTAGCCTCAAAGATTTATCTACGAATGACGTTTATTATTTTCTTTTGCGTACTTCTCACCATGATGTTTCGAGTACCACCATTTCAAAAGCTTTTTTTACCACCAATTTTGCAGTAATATCATGGTAATTGCTACCCCCAACCAGCTGATTGACCCGACCTGCCCTCTCATTGGCTGAGAAGCACCGGGCCTTAGACACACTTAGCTTCCGATTGGTCAGTTAATGGTTTTAATTATTTGCTCCGAGTATATAATACTCCCTCCATACGTTTCAAGTTGCTACCTTCAAACGTGATGTGGTGTGTTTTCGGACTCACTCTTCTCCTCGTGGCCCTATCGGACTCCCACAAGGTGCCCAAGCCTCCGAAACCCCTCTGTGAGGGTCAACTCGAGTCACAAAAGATTCAGGAGCTGGTAAAGACAGCCCTAAATTCAACCAGTCCATGTTCTACGCTTGAAAAGATTCTAAACGGAACTGAGCAGCATGTTCACGGAGTAAAGTATCACTTCCAAGTGCAAACCACGCAAAGTGCTTCATGTGGGGAGGTCTTCCACGGCAATCCAGTGTCCAACCTCACCATCTTTCTTCCATCCAACGGAACGACAAGACCTGTCTACTATCTCGAGTAGCAAATTCACACCGGCAATGGGCACCCTACAATGGCTAAAAAAATTGCTTCTAATTGCGTTAATAATGTTTTGTTTAAACGGAGTGGGTGAGGGGGTTCCCAGTGAATTGCCCATACCCCTTTGTGTTACTGATTTTGTTTGAAAAATACAAATTTTGTTATCAAAGTTTCATATGAAAATCCCACAGTTGGGAGCTGATACGCCTTGGAGTCTGTAGCGGTTTACTTAACTCGTTGCAGTTTGTAGGGGCTCTCAATATAGAGATAATTAAATTCCAGGGCTCGAAGCAAGAGACGGGGTTCCGATAGATCTTCATCTGGAACCATAGAACGATTTGAGAAGGTTGCCCTCCGGTGCCAAAATTTATGCCCTATATCTATTCGAATGGCATCACTAACACTGAACTTTGCCATCTGGTGATGCTTCAACTTGTGTCTACAATTGGGGAAAATTCTATGGCATAGGAATCGAATCGAACTGCATTTTGAAGGTTAAGGAGCTCAAATTACGTTCACCTTATTTCCCCAATCCACATTGCTTAATAAAAGGGGGCTCATGCTATAAAAAAGGTGGCCAAGAACACAAAAAAGAGCACCGTACTTGCAAGTTTCCGCATTTAGCCCATGCCAACCGCAAAAGCAACGGTCCATAGTATCAAGTGGGGCCAGAATACATCCAATCAATCAGGTCGTAAGAAAGAGGTCATCGCTGACTCACTCGAATGAATCATCCCAATGTCAGTAAAAAATTGGGCCCCAGGTCGGTTAATTTTGCCTCTCTGATCAATTTCCTCAAATCCTGATTGGTGGGTAGAGTAGGATAGTGGTCTTCAAGAACATAATACTCCCGTAAACCTCATTTTCATTCGTCATGTTGGTGTAATACCATCTTGCTTGGGCTACCTCTCTCTAATTTGTCGGTAAACTCTCCTGGACAGTAGAAAACAAGCTACAACTTTTAACCCTTCCAGAAGGAGAATTGACAACACATCTGTGTGGATGGATCTAGAAGTTGCACAAAATCAGGTCTGTGAAAGACAGGTTCAATTTAGACGACCACTGAAGAGTTACTTGGGGGGTAGAGACGCTTTAGTAAATGCCCGATTTCGGTCAAAATCTCGACTGCATGACATTTCATTCATGTCACTGAGTAAAGTAATAGACTCCAGAACATACACCTTCAAGGTAGAATTAAGTCCTGCATTGCAAACAGGCTGTGAAGATGGTGTGTTGTCAAATTTTATGATAAACAACTCACAAATCACACCCATTTAGTTAAGTCAGTGCGGTAATGCAAAAAGTGTCGCACTATGGCGCAGCTATTGTCGGTGTGTTGCCTATCGCTCCAGTGAGGAGACAGGACCATCTAAACACCAAGCTGGCAGGCTTGGGAGGCGTCACCTCAGTCTGCACTGTAAAATTGACGCTTCATTCTGCTTACAATCTGGAGGGATCAAAGCTCTTTAGACCTCGACTAACGGGTTCGTAAATCCTCCTAGACTTGCGGTACTTATTAGAGGGTTAACTTGGGAGCCCTCAAGGAGTCGCTGCCGCATTCAGATGAATGATATTGCTTGTAGGAAGCTTTGGAAGCACTTTCAAGCTTTAGGCATTCAGCATCCCCTGACTGCAATCCAAGTGTTCGAAGCAGACATCCACTGAGGCTCAGTAATGCATCAAACAGAATATGTAGTAAAAAAACATTGATGCGAGTTCTTTTATGTGACCAAAATTGTGCACTATTCAAGGGAGGAGGGCAAAGTTCACGACGAGTAAATTGAAATTAATATCTCTGCACCGTGAAGTTATGAGTATCGTCAAGGAAAACTATTAATGAGCTTAAGAAAGTAGAAGAGTCTGGCCAATTGCTGTCCAGCAGACGAGTGGTGAGATCAAATACCAAAGCACCACAAATGGCACCGTCACAGGGGGATTTTGAAGCGATATTTCTCCTAAGGATGCCTGCAACTGTAAAAAAGGTCTTTGTTTAATGTCCTATAAGCTCTCAGGCTTAAAGGGAATTCTTTAACATTCTGGAAATTTGGCCCTTGCTTGCGCCCTTCTGATTGGTCGAGTAACTTTGTTCCCAAGGCCAGATGGAGACCCTGACAGCCTGCAGCAGTCTACACGTTTTAGTATCTAGCCCCGTACCCGCAGGAGCACACACCCGGGTTAATCAGCAAAGACGTCTAACTTGCAGTCTTATCGGTTGATTATCCGGCTAACGCACTTGATAAGAAGCAGACCTCTCGGGTATAGAAACTCCAGCTTATTGTAGTGGCAACCCTGTTTACAGCTCCTGCACTTCATCGGCAATCTGCACCATCTCCCCGATGACGCCCATGAGCTTAGAATAGGGGCTAGAAGACCCCGGAAAGGCCCTTGTATCATCTAAACCTCGCGGTGACACTAGGAGACGCATCCCAGCTTCCCAGGTTTTCTAATAAGGCAACAAGCGGGAAAACGAGTTTAATTTCACCACACAAAATGCACACAGCCATATCTTATGAAACAAGCCTTGGCCATTTGGGCAGATGGCCCCAGGCGTGGGTCAGTTGCAGACGGCCGACGGATGAATGGGGAGAGGACTACACAAAATCGGGCGCGATTTTTCTGTTCCCCCCTACTTCTGTTATACTCTTTTGCAGGAAGGGATTATAAGGTTACAAAAGGGAGAAATTACCAATAACTTCTGCTGGATAATTTTGGGAGGAAAATGACAGTCGGCTGGGAAGAACTGGCCATGCGTTGAAGTCGCTGGTCTCTAATTTCTAAGTAGCATTGAAAAGGCTTGTTCTTTTTGGATTTATGTTAAAACACTTTGCCACTACATATGCAAGCTGAAAAATAAATACCTCAAAAAATATCCCAAGAGCGTACATCAATTAAGAATTTGAACGGAGGCCATCCTAAAACGCTAACTCCGCTGTCAGACTACGAAGCTTTCTTACAAGAAAATACAAAATTATCCAGACAGTGGTAACGGATTTACATGAAAAATAAATCTAAAAGCATATTTTAGAGCATCAATTAGCGATACTCCGGATAAAACTAATTTTACCCCATCTCCATCCCCATTGGTAGTGCCATTGGAGAAATGAGCAAATCAGATCGCGAAATGAGCGCGCGCCCTACAAATCAAGTGCACGGCCCAACCGCATTGCAAAAGCAGCATTTAAGCCCCAACTAAAATATGTAAATAATCAAGTATTTCATTTGGATATACAGTGAGAAAATTAAAACCCTTCTCAACTTCGGCCATAAATCCCTCTTCTACTTCCCACTGCAGGCAACCTGTCTCATGAAAGAACAGAACAACCAACAAATTTAAACATTTAAAACTCAACATTATTTAGAGAAAACTGATTGGTCTTTGCACAGGAATCATACGTTCCCTTAAACGGTGCAGCATCCGGACAGAGAAGTGAAAGTACACAAAAAGAAACAGTGATAGTGATTTACGCCTCATTCGTGGGAATCTTCTCAAAGGTGTATCGTTTTTCGGCGCCTCTGGAGGCTGGCTCGTAGATCTCCACCTTGTAGACCTCGGACACGTCCTCCGCATCCATCGCCTCATGCGTTGGCGAGCTCTCCACTTCAACTACAAAGACGAACTTAAGTCCATTGACCACCTGACGCGTCCCACTGCGAATGTGGATAATACGGTGGGCCAGGTGACTGCCACTTTGAATAGACAGTTGTTCCAGCGCCGATTGCACTCGTTCTTTCACCTCCTCGCTTTGAAGGGCCTCGGGAGTTAATGGGACGACTCCGCCCAGAAGATACTGAAAGCGTTGCATGAGTGGTTCATTCTCAAACGAGGCGGCTACGATGAGCACCGCCAGATGAAGTGCAGCCGCCACGCGA
>NW_020170509.1:95350-96832 GCF_000524195.1 Echinococcus granulosus | reverse complement strand
ACCAATAGGGGTGGTGGGACCTGTGTGCAATTTGCATGCAATAATGGCGGCGACGCAGTCCTCCGGATTGGACGTGGCGAATTCTTAAATGGACGCAAACATTGTCTTCGCCTTGGTCATGCAAACTGCGCACTCCTGCAGTGCATCCAATCTGAGGGCGGCTGCGCGGTTTGCACTGCGTTGGTTGACGAAGTGTCACGTGGTCAAGCCCCTCTGAATGGTAAAGTTACTAACTTCTTTCAATGCGTTAAAACGAATCCACTTTTTTGGCACAACTTAAATACCCTTTTTTGGATGGAATCATATCGGGTGAAAATTTTTCCCTTCAACTTCAGTTTTTTTTCCGGCCAATAGAGCACAGACCGGCGTAAATTTGTGGGAGTAATTTTGCTGAGGGGTCCTGTAGCCACTAAAACAAATGGTTTTTTTTCGGTTTTCTGGAGGTTTCCGCTTTTGTGGCTAGTTCTCTAACTTTCGAGTAATCACGCTCTTTCTCATGACCTCGTAATTGTCTGAATATCACGCTACCTGTACTTCACTTAGTCGGCGCTGGCATCTGCTCTGGGTTCAAACTCAATCAGCGATATTGAATGCGCATGATGAACGCCACCGAGTGATTTCGATTTGTACCCAGTCCCTGGCCTCCTGTGATGGTCAGCCGCTGGCCCCGTAAACGCACGTTGTGATTTTGTGCCACTTGACACATCGTCCGGTAAGGTCATCTGCCGTAAGGTCTTTGCCCATTGCTTATCTGGTTGAAGACCTCACGATAGGACCGACGCCGCGGGAACGCAAACAAAACTTCTCTTCGCACCAGGCGAGGCCTCAGTTTATAACGAACTCGAATACAAACATCCCCAGTATATGCGTTGGTGATTTTACAAAAGCAGTTGACGCTTTACTCTTATGACCTCGGGAAGGGTGACCTGGCAAAACTTCCTTAAGTTGTCATTTAAAGCCATTCAAGGTATTGTTTCATCAACCTCTGAAAAATCCTGTCAGATCTAGGAGACAACATCGTTATTTATCCATGGTAACGAATTGTTTGAGAAGGGGCAGGTTGGATGGAATGATCTCAAGCATGTTGGGAAACGTCCTGAGGGGCAGATACAAAACTGGTACGACAATATCGTGTCACTTTGGGGTTCTCCTATCCCCATTACAGCCGAAACGCCTTGGTGAACGGGTTTTGTAGAGGCCGATACTAACTTGGAAAGTGTAGGCGAACCCATTGGCATTCAGTGTCTCCTTCCATCACTTCGCTATTCTAGATGACTTTGATCCCTCTGGACTGCCAGAAAGGCTCAAATTCACTTTCAAGCGGTTTACTTGGCACTATCAGACATTCACTTGAGAGGGGATCCTATATGTCTGACTCAGTCCCATCGATTTGTCAAAGTCAATAGAATAAATTGACTTTGTTTTTTGTTAAAAGATTTTTTAATGAATCTGTCGTACCACAGGAGGCATTTCTATGGCGGG
>NW_020170509.1:90876-95250 GCF_000524195.1 Echinococcus granulosus | reverse complement strand
GTTAAGTAGCAGTGTTCAGCCTATACACTGGAATTAAAGATGACCCTCGAAATATCGTTTTGAACGATCGAAATAACTTAAGAATGTACAAACCGTGATCAAAAACTTGTGTTACATTTTTTGACATTTTGTGATATATGATTGTACTAGAATTTTGATTTATCACCAGCAGTTGAAACGGTCCGAAAAAAATAATGACAATTGCTATCATTACGACATCTGAGCCAGAGATGTGATTTGTCAGTCTCATGACCACAATCCTCTGCCTATTTTGCTAAAATGGTTTTAAGAATGAACTTCTTTTGTTCCACATCCGTTAGTACTTGATCACGACATCACTCACCTTGAAACAGAGTAAACAGAACATATGATGCCCCACAGTTCCGTATCATGGGCCGTTTCATCATGTGTAATCAAGCACGAGTCCTGCACTTTTACCGCTTCTCTTAATTAGCTGGCCGCCGTAGATGCCACTTCCGCGAGTTCGGCAGTAAAACCATGATGACACCATTGCGCTGTCCTTGCTTATCCAGGTCCACAGCCTCCCGGTCAGGTCTACTGAAAAAGAAAGGCGGAGGAGCCTCGCGGTCTTCGATTCGGGAAAGTGAGAGACCTTTGAAGTTGGTGGAGCTTACTTTTCCTAACGAATCGGACGAAAGTGGGCCCAGGAGTCGTATGTCCATTAGAATGGTAGAGGAGAAGGAAGAGGAGGCTGCTGAGCCCAAGTCTAAATGACTTGGCAACCGCCGATGGTTGTTTTATTAGATGTTTGATGTGTGTTTATGCAACTTTTAGATTATTGTAGACAAAGCGCTTTCCTTAAAAATATCCATCAATTGATGAATGTCATTCAGTTTTTTGTGTGTCCTCAAGCTGGGCCGTGAATTTTACCATTGTCTATCGAAATTTATTCACTCATTTTATGGTATTATCCATTTTAAGCCAAGAATCACTAAACCAGTTTCCCTGAGCTTATCACTCTTTTATTCTGTAACTTCGAAAATACCAAAACGTGTATTCTGAGGCTGGTGTAATGATGAGCACTATCATTAAAGCCTATAGTGCCTTCCCCGCGCGACACGACTAAACTGATAGTCCTACTTTTGTAAGACCTTTTACTTCCAGGAGGTAAGCTAGCTCTAGCTCCCCTCTCTCTCCGCCCTCCAATCTCATCTTCGCCTCCTATCTGTCCGTGCGGCAAGAGGTGTGGTCTTGCAATGTCCTCCAACATCCAGAAGAGGACTTTAATCCCATAGACTGGGTGAATATTCATGTGCTGTTTTTAAAGAATAAGTTTTTATTTTTACACGTTCGAGGTGTATTAGGTAGCTATCAGTCACTTATCATCACAAGTTTTTCAAGAGTAATAGAGTACACGGCACGTTGTCACAGTGTACTTGTTAGTCCTGAGGCCTCAGCGCGGTGTACTACCAATAAGTGTTTGAGAGCCATTGCTTCGTTTCCACCATAACTTTGTATTCTCAGTTGATTTAGGAGTGTATTGTCCCTCTGGTTAACATTCATCCTATTGGAGGTTGCTTCTAACACACTCGTCTTGAAGCACTTTCGCCATGAATGTCACCACGTAATTCTTCATCGATGTCGATGCATCACCAGGCGGCGATTCGTTGTATTTCGTGGCATTTTTGAGTGGTGGACTCTGGTATGCCACATCACATGCCCACGGATGTGAAGAAAATCGTCCGCAGTTGTGGGGCTGACTCAAATGTCGCTACGCCGATGCTAAAGGTACTTTTAAACTCCCCCTCATCAAAGGCATCTGCAGAGGCAATTCTGTCACTGAGTTGGTTGCAGTGACAGGTAAATTTCCTCCAAAGGAACAAGAGTTTTATATTTTGTGGCACCGGTGGTCCCCAGTTCGATGCAGATTGCAGCAGAAAGCCAGATGCTGGTGCCATCGATAAGGAAAAGCTCAAAGCATCTTTAGCTTACCAGGTTCTGCGGGAATCGGAAAGAACAGATTTAATAACTTGCCTTTCTTGAACTACTTGTCTCCTTCCCTAACCAGTGCCGAGGCGAATTCACAGGCTCCAGGCTGTTTTTAAATGTGCTATGTAGGATACCAGTGTGGAAGTTGACTCTGCCGACTTACGGAAGGATTATGGACGAGTGGTGTGGAGATGACGTGACCACAGCCCCCGAGCAAATGTTGGATTAAGACAAATGGCAGTGAAGCATGCAATTCCCTCCCGGCTTTGAGGGTTATCTTGACGCAGTCCTCCACTTTAATCATTCTCCGACCTCGGGTGAAGTGAAACCAGAGAGGATTTCATCACGGCTAGACAAAGCCCTTGAATAGCATTACTGAAGGCCGCTCACATTTCTATTTCATGTGCTCCTCGCTTGCCATAGAAGCATCTGCGTCTATGCAACGTAGCGAGTACTGTGGCCTTATGTTCTGCACATTAATCGCTGTGCTCGCGGCAACTTTACAACCCTTCCTTAGAGGACAATTTTGCTTCATTCTGATTTGATCACTTTCAGGTGTATTTAACTTGATATCAACAGTGTTTTCCCCGTGGATCTCTGGAGACCCCGCTGTAAGCAGCAGATGCCTTCCATCTGAATACACTCCAGCAAGCAGTAAACAGGGCTGTTCGTCTTTTGGAATATGCATGAGGAGGGATCCATCCTTTTAGAGGAATAATTATGTGCTAGGAGTAGTGAAAAAGAACTGACCGGATGCATCCATAACTCTCGAGGTCGAAAGTATGAAATAATTGACACCTTCAAACGCCCACATTTGACTTGGACCCGTCGGAGAACTGGCACATGGGTATCCATTTGATGGGGCTTCACCTTGACGCGCCTTTGGTAGAGGTGCCACTAGAGACCAGCGAGGAAATTTGACCTCACCTGTCAAGAGACCATCTTTGGCACCCACCTACCCGAACTCTGTCATCGGCGAGAGTCAATGGTGGACTCTTTGTGCAAGGAGAATTTACCAGACCTCCTACCAGCGAAGTAACGGCGCGGTATCAATTCCAGGACAGAGTATAGCGTAGGGTATGTAGGGGAGCTGTCTCCTCAATGTCACTTTCTCCCCCTTTTCTCATTGTCATTTGCAAAGCGTTCCGCCTTCTCCCATCCTATTCTTCCTCATGGCTACCTTTTTTGACTAAAATAGCGATGCTGACGTAGAATTACACTTTTTAACGCTGAAACTAGAGGGCAGAAACCATTTCAACCCCTTTCAAAACGTTGGTAAGGGCTATGGAGAGACAGAGAGAGAGAGAGCCGCACCCTCTGTGTGTCTTTCTTGTGGGGTGAAAAGGGAGTCGTCCGCTTCAAGACTTAGTGCGTCTGTGATGTGTTTCGAAGACCATTGTTAGCACTCCAAGTAGGTTACATTGAAGCTAGTTATCATGCCTTTGTTGTTGTTTTGAAGGTCATTTTTAAAATTTAGCTTTGGCGGAAAGATTGTTTGGTGCTTTTGGAAGTAGAGAGGACTCTCTTCCACCTCCTTGTACTGAAGATGGCACTTTCACTGGTAAATGAGCAACTTCACATTGTTTTTGGATAAAGCTCTAGCCCAGTTACTTATTTACTCATGTATAGACTTATCTGTGTCTACTTACTTGGGAAACAGATTCCAAACTAAGATGAGGTAGGAGTTTGGTCAAGAGACTGTAAAATCCTGTTCGGGAAGAATTTAAAGGGTTCTTGTGAATGTGTACAGTAGCGAAATGTCAATCAGTAAGGATAGCTTCTGTTAAGAATGGATGAAGACGTCTACAGCTGCCTCGGTGCCAATAGGCGTCGTTCGAATCTCGAGTCGCCTTTTCGAAGGCTAACCGTCTGGGATGTCTACTGGCTAGTGTCAAGGTCATCCCTGGACCATGTCACGCATTGAATTTTAAATTAAAGCGCAGAAAGATGAAGAGAAGGAGTAGTGCCTCTAAGAGAAGGGACAAAGAGAGTACTTTTTTTATTGTTAAATGTGGAAAACGATGTTACTACAACCTAATTGGTAGTATTTATCAAGATTTGGATTTAGCGTGGACAGCATTGTCATCTTGAAAACTAGTCGTATTATTCCACGCTAGCATCTAGAAAGTTGTACGCCTCAAATAAGTTACCGGTCTATTTCACATCGCACTGAACACGAATCTCGACTATTGTTAGGGCCTAAATGCTGTCAGTCAGTCAGTTTGCCACCCCGACGTAGTAGACTTTGCAGAACTTGGGCTCAAGTCCTAAATTTGGTCACTTTATGCTCCACATCGGCTTCTTCGGAGACTAAGACTATTGCCTTATGCAACTGCTCAATAAGCTGAGGCGGTGAGGAGAATGCTGAACCTTCCATGATTAGTTTGTACGGAAGTGGAATTAGTTGCCGACATTCTTCTTATC
>NW_020170509.1:83491-90776 GCF_000524195.1 Echinococcus granulosus | reverse complement strand
TCATTGTTACACGGACTGTTCGGGTCCGCCGCCTCCAAATGCCAGCATGGGCCGATCGAAAAAGGTCTTCGTTTTGATGGATGCCTGGAAAGATTTATTGGTTTTGACGAAATAGTGACTTAGACATTAAAGACTTTGGCACGCGTTAGGGTGGGTGGTGTGACCCAGAGGGCTCATTGTGACTCACCATTTTGTGTATGGTGCTTTGTCGGTAACTGACGCAGAAATAAAGAAGTTCTGTCGAAATTCTTGAGCATGCGGACTTAATTCAGTGTTGAGACAATGGAAATTGGCCTAATGGGGCAAAAAAGTTATGTGTATCCTGGGTCCTCCAAGTTCCTCAGCTTTAAGTTACGCCCACCCATCAATTACCAAAACTGATAGGTTTGAAAAGAGACCAATGCTGAGGCTGAGCCTAATGCTTGAAATATGCCAGTTTTTTCGAAATGCAAAGACCTTATGCCTAAATTTTCAAATGCCTCACTATTTGCAATGGTGGCCAATATACTACTTATGTATGACATCGCCGATTTAAGTAAACTTACTAGCAATGCGAATACTTCGATAAGATTGTGTTAATACTTGAAACAGGGGACGAGGGATTCGTAAAATTAGGACACTTGCAAGGCAAAAAACTTATATCTGCGTCTTCACCTGCGTAATATCCAAAAGATGGCTTTTGATAAGTGCTGCTGACTGACAGTCCTAGCTATTATTGAACTTTGGAAGGGAATAAACAAATGTAATAATCATGCGCCTTGCCCATTCTTATAGGTATTCATCCTCTTCCCAAAGTATAAGTGCAAAATTTGATGCATCGTCCGCCCCAAGGGTGACCTTGACATTAGCCAATAGGGGTCTCCGACGACTAGCAGTTACGAAGGTACATATTAGTGATATCTATTCTTTGTCATTTCGAGTACCTATCCGTACAACTTCTTGTTAAAACATTGGGAAAGGTAGGGTACTCGTAGTCAGAGGAAAATGACTGATGAAACATGCGGGTGACAGTGTTGGTCTGTTCTCCGCCTGATTGTAAATGCACTACATGGCATTAGGATAATGGAAGAGATTGCGCACAATGGAAAATGATGAAGCTCCAGTTGTCTTGTCCATCTTTGCTTCAACGGGAATACAATGGTCTCTCACCCCTTGATACATGCCGGAGCAGTGATTCCAGTAGCCACGGATTAAATAAGGCTTCTCCCTTATCTGGCTTGAATATCCGACTAAGCATTCATGGCCTGAATGCAGTTGAAAGATGGTCCTGTTTCGACTACTGCTGTTGGACCAGGAGAAGGGAATTCAAGCCCTGTTTCTGTTCCGCACCACAATATGTGCTCTCTGAAAAAGCCAGTTCCTTTTCATTGCAGGGCAACACTCGTTTTTTTTTCGCTTTGCATTCGTTTCCCAATGTCGCATAAAATTTGATGAAAAAAAAATAATGAGAAAGTGGTAAGGAGGGAGACGGTTAGGCGGAAGATCCCATCGGACTAAAAGCTGTAGACAGAAACAGCCCATGCACTGAAATTTTGTGTCAATCGGAAGTCTATCCCTTTCCTCAAGCCAGGTGGATGTGATTAGAATTTTCATCGAAGAAAATTTTGAACTTACACAGGCAAGTAGGTTAAAGGTGTTGTTAATGGGAGCACAACCAGCTAATCCGATAAGCCTTAGCTGCACATAACGTATGCATTCAAAGGGGAGGAAGGTTGGACTGAATCAAATGAACATGAGGGTGACAAAAGTAAGGGCAGGACGCTAATGTAGACTGAGAAGAGGGGATTCTACTGCTAATTTAGCTTTGCCTTTTGACTAGTAAACGAGCTGCCATTCCCCCCTTCCGATTTGTCTCGTGCATTTACTTGGATCCAGTAGGCTTTCTCTTCTCTCATCACATCATCCAACACGAAGCCTTTCATTCTTTACTTTGCCACATTCGATAGCCAGTGATATCAACAACATCGTACCGCACGCTCACCACGTGCTTTCCAGTGAATGTAGCAAGAGGCTTCGGGGGGTAGGAAAACACACTGAACGCAGTTTATGCAAAGCAGGCGAAATGAAATCATATCCACCATGTCCAGCCAATATCTGACCAGATGAGGCTTCCATCATACACCTGCGGTGGTTACAATGTACTCTTCGTGCCGCAAAATAAGCATGTAGTGATCTGCATGACGTGCTAACCAATGGTGTGATGACTGCAATCAAGTAGTCCAAGTTTCTCCCAATTCCAACCATTACTACGTCCTAGTATAGCACTTGCAGGTTACCGGTATGATGGCTGTTAAAAAAAGGACAAACCTTTAGCCCAAAGCTCCCAAATTTTGGTGAAGGTAGGCGCATTAAATATGGGTTCTACAAAATAACTTACTGTGCTACATATTTACTGCAGAGGACTAGCGAAGAACTAGAAGGATTTTACTTTTTCCTTGGGAAGCGGCATAAAGTAAACACACCCTCCGGGTCAGGCTAGTAGCTACAACTCTTCCGGTATCCCCACATAACCACACAGATTACTCAAGTGGGTGCGTTAGTGTAGCTTCCTGGTGCATAAGCAAGTAGGCAATGAACATAATGATTGACTGCTATTACTGACGCTGCTTCAAGCAATGCAATAAATCATCACAGGCTTCCTTGAAGGCAGGGTTTACACACATGAATTTGTTTATTAGAAACTCCTCGACGCATAGGCTAATCTCAAATTGCAGCTATTTCTATCAGTCAAAAACTTTAATAAGATGATATACCTGGTTATTATTCCAACGCGCAATAGCAACTCCTGCAGAAAATCGCAAATAACATCTTTTTAACTTTTTACTCGTATAAAACTGCTTCGTATTGGCATTTTAAAAACAATGACATTTTTGACAAAATTCGTGGTCATTTGATTTTGCTTAAAATGTAAAAAATACTAATATATAAAAAATTCATTTACAATCCTTCTATTAAGCAAAAAACAGTGTTCAAACAAAATGTTTGTTTTGTGAATCCAATGTAAATTGCTCACCTTGAGATTGGCATGACTACGATTTTCGTTACCCTTCAAACTGGAGTGTCATAAAAATCTCGCTGTATGCCTAAATAAAAAACAAATTATAGATTTGTTTTCTCCTTCTTGGTTTACATGGGTAGTAAACTCCACAGCCTTGGAACTAATTTATGGTTTATTCGAGTGTGCTAAGATAAAGCCCCACCTCAAGTACCGCTGTCGAGTAAGGATGACAGCCTTTACGTACGAATAAGTCTCCTTTTAAAAACAATGTTTCGATGATATTGCTATGAAATTCTAGTATACAGATCGCCCTAAGCCAGGGCTTATTTTATACTTGGCCTGTCCATGTGATACAAAGCCACTAATCAAATCGACGGTGTCAGTCTCAGCGTTTGTTTGGTCTCATCTTTCAAAAGGTGTACAAATGAGTGTGACTGTCGTTTTTTAACAATTGGTGAGATTTCCACTCTTCGAGAATGGAAATGAAGTGTTGATGTTCAACAGTGGTACACAAAACACGTGCCAAGATGGTGCAGTCATTTTTGTGCATCCATTTTAGCGGTACAACTTTCCATTTTAAATCCTAGCTCATTGTTTCTGGTTTTTCTCCAAAGTCCACCGAATCCTTACACGTTTTGGGAACCACGAACCATTCTTGCCAATTTTTGTTAAACTGAGTGATGAAAAACTTCCCCATATAAGGAGGAGAAGCTGGATTAATTTCCAAAGGACATTTTTGAGGGATTTAAAACCCTGTAGACCACACTGCTTTCCAAAAAGTCAAGCTAAAAGAATGACCGTTTTCTGCACCTAGGAGACTGGGTCAACCACAAGCCGAGTGTTAAAAGTGGCATTAAAGGCTCCTCCTCGTCATGCAAACAGTAGTATTCCATGAAAAGCCCGTCTGAACCGTGTCACTTCCTTAGAAGTAAAGTAGGGTTCCCCAGTGTCTCAATAAACTCCGTGACTAGGTCTTGCGAAGGATCTTAAATGTAGGAAGTATATAATCGTCGCATTTTGAAATGTCGTCCACTTTGCCAACCTGATAGGCAGCAGTACCACCTGAGAATGAAAAACAGAAATTAAAGCATCAAACTATAGATTGCTGTTGCCAACGTGGGGAGATGTGTTTCACTTTACTTACCACCTCACATTAGCAGCATTGTAATGATTCTCATATTCAAACTTCAAAACTAACCATTTCCGAGTTTTGAGGGGGCCTATGCCGTTACGCATATTACAGTTCTACACCACTGCAAACAGGGCTTTAGCAACGCAGTCGATGGAAGTATGCCTCAGACATAAGGTTGAGAAGTGCGCACCTACTGCCTCACGTCAATAATTAGTTTGCCATTCTCAACTCCCCTCTTACACGGAATTTCAGTCAGCCCTAAGAGAACGAGGTTAAAAAATGGCAAAACTCTTCCAGACGCATTCCAAGATCTTTTAACTAGTAAAAAATGTTGACTAGCACCAGACGAACACACACCTCTTCAAAACTGTCATTTACTACCTTCTCTTGGCACTACTTGGGGTCAACTTCTTAAAATGTTATGATCAAAAATGACGCGCCTCGGCTAAACCGCTTCAAGTGAACGACTAGATGTCAAACTTTGGAAGCATCCACTCACCGACGCGCTATGATGGATGTATGTCACGAATTGTCACTCCTACTCTGAAGATGGCCGTACACTGATTAATAAACTGCTAAAAAGCAAACACAGTGTCCATATATCTGATTTTCTCCATCAGGGAACAAAAATAAACCAGTGAAGTGGGAAACCCAGTGCGGAAGGATAAATCCCGGAGGAACCACCGCCAGGCAAATTGGAATGAGAAACCCTTGAAGTGGACATCTCCAGCAATCCGACTTACCAGCTACTACTCCTATTCGGTTGTTAAAAAATTGGGATCATCAAAACAAAATATCTCGAGAAGAAAGGCCTAAACTGTTAAAAGTGACACAAAATCGCCCCTCAATCACGGAAACAGAGCACACAATGACCTGCTGTCAGTGTAGCTGTTTCACTCATTCCTATGCAATATTTATATTCCCGTTTTATTGTCTTTTGAGTGGCACGTTGGCTTGTTTTCCTCATACGCTCTTGCACTAGGAGGGAGGGAGGGAAGAAAACATGGGAGAGAAATGGGAGAGTTGAAGAGAGAGAGAGAGAAAGAAAGAGACGAAGCAGACAACCCGAAAGAAGTGCAAGGACAAATAACAACGCGCAAACGAACAATCAAACCAACCAACGAACGGAGATGAACTCGAACAACTGTGAAGCAGTCGACGCTTATGATAATGATAACACTGTTGACGAGATAATGAAACAAGAAGAAGAGGTAGAGGGGAGGCACATGTGAGGGCAGAGAAAAAAATTCGTATCATATACACACAGGGCAGGAGATGGACAAAGAGAGGAAAAAAATTGGGAATGACCGGGTACCGAGAAAAAGGGAAACCGGTTTATTCGCTTATTCTTTTTTTCCATTTCTCCATTTGTTTTCTTGACTACAAGATGGTGGAAAAAGGGGAGAAAGGAAATACAATGACTGCAAAGGAACGAGCGAGTAGACAAACGGGCGAGTGGGTGTGAGCAGGCGGAGTTGATAAAACGGCGGCAGCGGCGGCGGTGGGGAGGCGGCGAGAGAGAAAGGGAGGGAGGGAGCGGGACTATTGATCGGGTTGGGTGGTGAGGAATTGGTCGTGTCGCTTGTGCTGCTCCAGTGCTCGAATAGTACCCTGATCTTGCGGCAGGTCAGACTTGCGACGCAGCGACGCTGGGGTCGTCTTCTCCTTCTTACGCACCAGGAAGGGCAGTGCCGAGGTACCCTGACCTTCTCCGCCTAGCTTACGTACCTAAATTGACGACGAACACAATCTTCAGGCATTATCCTCTGGCGAGGAATTTCGCATCATCCAGATACTAGAATGAGTTTGGTTTCAAATGCATAAGAGAGCAGGGAGGAGTGAAACCCACCTCCTCTTCACTTTCCTGCTGCAACGAACGAAGCGTGGCGTTGACATCCTCATCATTGTCAATGGGTGGACTGCTGGCGTCCATACAATTGTCGATGCCACCATCATCTGCACCATTTCTCTGCTTCTGCGATTGCATCTGCCGTTGTTGCTGCTGCTGCGGTGTGATACCGTTCGTCCCGCCACTACCACCACCACTGTTCTCCACTGCTGACGGCGTTGCGGCGATGGCAGCAGAGCCGTTGGGCTCGCCAGACATCACCAGCTTGTACAGCGGGTTCTTCATCGCAGTGGCGTTCAACGACGCCCAAGCACGTTCTCGACGCTTAGCCTCTTCGCGTTCACTGCATCGGAAGAGCAAAAGAAGACAGTGAAATGGGAATATTGCAGACACCTTGCTAGTTTACGGCGAACATGGAAACAACAAGAGAATTAAATGGGGAGGTACAGAATTAGCATCACTAAATTACGAGTACTTGGTCTCCATCAAAGCCTCAGAGAAAGACCAGCCACAACTTCCAAGATGTTGCATTAGTCTAATGATGACACCGACATTTGAAAATTCAAGTTTGCCTACTCAATTGCTTCTACTTAGAGTCCGAGGAAAATAGGCATCCTTAAAACAAAAGAGGCTACCAAAAGCCACCAAAATAAAACTGGAATAGCGTAAGCGTTGAGTCGGAAAAAGAATGAGGGACAATTTTGGATAGAAAAGAAGCATGGAACTCACCGTTGACGCTCCTCTTTATATTTGGTGGTGCAATTGTCAAAGAGCACCTGATTCATTTCCATGAAGAGCTTCAGAGCATTGTAGATTAGACCGTGAATAGTTCTTTAAGGAGACAAGAGAGGGAGTATAAAGATACAATGATAGTGATAATGAGAGACAGGGCGAGGAGGGAGAGACAGACGAGACACCTACTTGTTCCAATGTTGTTTGGTTCTGTACAATGCAGGAAACATGATAGGAAGGATGGTGTCTACGTTTTCAGTCATGAGGGAGAGAATGTACTCGTTGCTCCATAGGTACAACGCTCGTTCTGCCACCTGTATGCAAGGGAGGACTAAGTTAAAATGAGCGTTCAACTATCGAAAGGAAAAGGAGAAAGATGAAAGAACTATAAGGCTTGCCTGAAAATGTGGCGAGGATACACACTTGGCCAGCTGAGTGAAGAGGGGTTTAATAATCTTCTTGAACTCCGCGGCATCCATTACATCGAGAATCTCCTCCAACTCGTTGAGGAACATCACCTCCTTGGGACTGTGCATCTTCGGCCAGTATTTCAGCAGTCCCAACACGATCTGGG
>NW_020170509.1:42852-83391 GCF_000524195.1 Echinococcus granulosus | reverse complement strand
GGGTCAAGGCTTAATAAGCTGGGCTTCTCACTCTCCGGTGATTTAGTCAATACCTTGGTGTAATGACCTCCTAGACCTTCTGATATACTTCACTGCATTTTTGATGATGATTAGGGGGCACTACAATATTATCCACTCGCGTTAGATCAAAATGCAGTTCGAGTGATTGCATTCCTAATCGGAAGCGATGTAGCGTTGGTAGTCAAACAGTACACGCACATCTAGTTTTTTCTTTAACGATTGTGAATGGCTTTTCAAATCCACCCACTGGTCCGTTTTTGTGACCCACGATCAAAATCTAACAATGACTCAAGATTTGCTTGATTAATTAGAGCAACTAGCTAAACGTCTACCCGTTCATCCACTGTAGTCGATTAACCTGGGTGCAAAAAGAAGATCATGTCAGAGTGGAGTGGATGATGTCTATTTTAGATGCTGGATTAAGCCAAAATCACTCATCAGAGAGGCGCTGTATCGGTCAGATTTCCATCGGGAATGTGCAAAAAAGTCAACAAAAGATGCAAAACACGAGCAAAGAAGATATCAAACGCCGCAATTCCAAATGGCGAAATCATGGAATAAGAAAAGGAGAGTAGAATGAGCAATAAGCCCATAGAGGACAAAGGACCGTCTGTTGGGCATGTGGTAATGCGGGATAGCATAAAGTTTCTGGCGCTTCCTGGTTGCGAACCTCTCCAACTGGCTGAGGGAGTTGGTCTTTATGCTGCAGAGCTTCTCGACCACAATGTGTGATCAAACTATGTGCCTGCACTGGACGGTTGTTCATTCAGCAACCGTGTTTGGGGTGAGCCACGAAAAGCTCATCCTGTTAGATTTTGAAGATTTTTAGCGTACTCCTACTAATTTTTGATCACTTTTTTTTGCAACGATAGAAGTCTAGCTAGGACCTGGTCCTTATGGTCAATAACGAGCTGGGATAAGGTGTTGCAACACTGTTTTAGGTCGGTGTCAGGAGTGACGCCGGCGTCTGTTGCAGCTGAAAACAGATCTTGAGGAGGAGGGCATGAGGGATGTACAGTATTCTTTGGCGTCAGTGATAGAGACAAAGCTTAAATTTGGTGATTTTGAGCCACTCTTCAAAGTTCATGCCCTCTTTGAATGGGAGAGGGTAGTAATGTCTGTTTGGAACTGAGTACAAAAGTCCTGAATAAACAGATCAGTATCCTTAAAAGGATTTCTTATTGTGAAGCCATATGAATAAGTCTTTGTTTGAACAAAGAGGTTTAGAAGCCCCTGAACTCGAGAGCAAGCACGTTAAGATCAAGAAAGGGAACATGAAAGGACATGGTTTTGATGGCGACTGGAACATGTCTATTTGAAGGACAACGGAGGTCCGCTTTAACGTTACTGTCAACCAAACCTGGGATCAGGAATGAGAGGGATCGCCTCGTCCCACATTTGCCTTCGTTGTTATGATAATTGGTGAATTAAAACGACTCGTGGTGGCGAAAAAGAGGTTGGAAAACATGAGAAAAGTTTCGTAATGTGCCGACACTTCCATTTGACTGATTCACAGATACGATTGCAGCAATCTTGGCTTCAGGTAAATTTTGGAAGATTAAAATAAACTTTTGGATGAGCTTTCTTGCTCCCAAGAACACTCCAAGCTCCTGGTTTAAGTTTCCTGTACAACCACAGATACTTCGTATAACAAGTCTATAATAGTATCCATCGTGAATTCAAGGTGAAAAGTATGGCTACTAGACCATTTGTATACTGATGTTCACGAAACACACATTTTTGGCAGGAGGACGAACAGGTGAAAAGAAAGGGGCAGTCACACCTATCCAGACCTAACTACGGACGCCAAAATCAACTCAATCACAAACTAGAAAAGTGATTTAAGCCAAAGGTCAGCGATTACAGAGAAGCCAGGAGGCAAGGAAAATGAAACTTACCGGTTCAGTGAGGGTGGGGTCCTTGTCAAGGTACTGCACCACACAATAGGCCAATTGAGCGTGATAGACACTGAGCGATTTGACCTTGTGTAAGGGAATGAGCACCCGCATCAGGTAGGTCTTGTGCTCCGCCTTCAGTGGCACCGCAAAGCCATTGATAATGCTGCAGGCATGGGGAAGAAGAAAAGAAGCACATTCAGACACGATATGCTTACACGTGACACCCCAGATTTTCAACTGGTCGCAAAACGCATGTCCATCCACAAAACCTGGGCAATTCTGTTGATCTCGTTGTAAAATACTTTCACTCGGTGGGATCAGAACGGGTATTATGGGTTGCGGTAGACATTAACACCCAAACACAATCTACGCATAGGCGGGCATTCTCTCAGCGACAGATCAACGGCCTTATGGAACTTCTTCGAATCAAGCGACAGAAGTTCTAGCAGCACGTGGGAGTTTCTAATTGGTATTGCTTGGGTAGGACAGCAAAAAAGCTGAATAACTGCAAAAGTGATCTTCAAGCCTCTATAATTCGTTGAAACAATCGCCATTACAGTTTATCGTTTCCAAAGACACACAAGCTAGAGGCAAGCTATTCTTTTGTAAAGCCTTTTAGCCCTAGGAACAAACAGCCGAGTCCTGATCGCCTCTGCCACCACCTCACTTTTGTCTCTCAATTGCCTCCACGACTTGGCCACTTGATGCAGACGTAAACCGACGTCGAAAAAAAAACTGTTAGTGGAACATTGAATTGGAGCCATTCCAGCCAATAGCAATATAGCTGTCCACATGATTGTGGGTAGAGGGTCTTCCTGAATGTGGCATGTTCTGTTATCGCACTTTCTCCAAATGCTGCATAGCAAACTCAACGAGAAGCTTCTACACCTTTGGAAAATGGTCAAATTCGGCTGGTAAGCCAGACAACCCCGGAAACCATCCACCACGTTCACCCGACATTTCAACGATAAGACGAAAACAGTGGAGGACACAGTTGAGAGCGCTGTACCGCTGGAATGACGCATATCCCTACGGGCTCCAAGAGAGCCATGTAAAAAGCTAGACACACAAAACCTCACAAACTATGTCAGTCACCAGACGGAAGGAAAAAAGGGCCAGTCGGTTGGCCGCAAGAAGACGACCAAAAAAACCAATCTGTGGAAACCTCGAGACCGAGGTCGATTCGATCCAAAAAGCCCCCGATAAGTAATTTTATCAAGCGATAAATAAGGAAAGAATATGAAGCGGGGATCCATGTTTGAGAGAGATAGCCACAGCAAACTTATCAAATGCAGACCTGAAATTCGGCACACCCAACCGAAAAAGCTGAAAGGTCACAGCACGACCTGAAATCACCCGTGATCAAGGTTTAAAAGATGGATCAGATACGTGTGACGGGTGAAGATTCAATTGTTGGTTGAGCTTTAAGTAAGAGGTTCGTAAACTAGCCAGTCATGACCGCAATGGGAAGGCTCGACGCGACCTGAGGTATGCATTACTGACGTCCTGCCATTGAATGAAGGCTTACCCAAAATACGAGCCCATATCCAAAACTGTTGAAAAAAATCATGACTACCTAAAACCAGTATTAATTTGAAGCTGTAAATTGCAAAAAGCAATACTTCACTGGTAGTACAAGATGACAACGGAAGGGGGACCAGAAAGTGACAGCAAATTATCAGTTAGTACATAATGACTGCGAGCCCAATCATCTACAAATTTTGTGGAAATAGGGTTAGTAAAATAATTTTCCATATTACCTCAATTCATATTCTACTAGTTGGAGTTGCACACACTCATAAGCAGAACAGAACGAGAAGCGTGCTTCAATAAAACTGCTGTCACATGACTCGAAATGATAAACACGGTGGAGACAAGAGAGTTCGGATCGAAAAAAAATCGGTTTCTATGGAACCATTCATGAGATGGTTGAGAACGGAGGGTGACATGCTGACGACGGCAAGTTATGGCACTGTAAGTTGAAGCACGTGTAACTGACATTCAAAGCTCAAATAACATTCAATCCGGAAAGGAAACGCCCCTTATCATAAATCACCAAAACGCGGAACAGAGGTCCTTGCCTCTTCACTTCGTGATGCTTTTAAACCACACTGAGTAGACAATCGGAAGTGAGAGCTACTTAATTTCCCAATCGATAAGGGAAGTCGGGGGCAGTGGAAGCCCAAATTCAACAGTAACGTGCTTTGCACCAAAGGAACCACCGTCCCTTGAAGGCAGGTAGGATAGATGGTATGTTTGGTGTCAGCGCTTTTCGTGAAAGTCCCTACCTTGCCCAACCGCCGTCCATTTGCATACTAGCTTTAGCCATTCATTTTACAGCTCGAGGCCCAACGATCCACTGTAAAACAGCGACGTCTAAGACATTGAAGCGGCAAGTAACAATAAAGAAGTCCATCAATTCCTATCCCACCAATAGTACGTGGGAACTTGTCCCAATCCCTTAGTTTAGTCTCAGGTGCCTGACGTGAAGAAATAGACTTGCTACTCCAGTGGATTAGCTTATGAAGGAAAGGTGGGCCAAAACCTTTTATGCCTCAGTCTGCTCCCACTGGAAGCAATTAAAAGATAACAGTAATTAATTAAAGGAAAACGAAACAAATATCATTTGCAATTTGTACCTTCGAGCACCGACATTCCTCCCAAAAAGATTGTATTTTGTGAAGCACAAAGGGGCACAACAGATCCTCACACACTGGAGAAGGCGGAGTAACCGAAGTACCCCGTTGAAATATACTAGCCTTCAAAAGACGAATTCTGGATTCTCCAACTAATCCAAATCACCGTTATATACCATAATTTAAAAGCAAAGTAAATCTCTGGTAAATTCAAGGTAGTGACTCTAACAGAATCGCCAAATAGATGGCAGAAATTATTTTTGAAAAATCAAACTCACCTGCCAAGAATTTCAAGCATCTCCGAGATGCCATTGTGCCGCTCCGTCTCGTAGATGAACCTGCAAGGAGAAGGGACGTGGGTATTCGCAAACTTAGGGAATAAGGCTCACCTCTCCGATTTATAACAACAAAAGTCAGCATGGGTACCTTAATTGCACGCTTGTCGTGATAGAGTAAGATGGAGGAGGTCATAGAGACGTCACCACCCCAGCAGCTACCAAAAGCATAGACCACTACTTAGTGGTGGAAATGGGAATTCGGTCAGAGAAAAGATTACTACTACTCGAGTAAAGGACAAAAGATGGTAAGAAGCTGCTTCCTTGAAAAGAACAAGCACATGCTGACAATAATAGGCGCATGGTTGCAAAGCTGGACTTGAATGTACCTCCGGATATAAACAGAATTTGATTCCACTTCTTGGAAAGGCGGAATGAAGGACCCTTTGCTTTCACTAGCTCAAAGTCCAACTTCATGATTGTCATTTTTGCGACCATCTGTCGAAACGATTGGCATTTCCGTAACTTTGTGCATGTACCAGCACAATGACCTTTCACCCCGTCATGGCCGTAGCAAGAACAACACACCAACCGATTGACGACGACAACAACAACAACAACAGGTCCAAGGATCGAATTTGGTCACCTACCCGGCTGCTTTGGGTGGATCTGACTTGTCAAATCACGGTCTGTCAATTTAAATCTACTAAAATAAATTGTAGCCAGAATGACGGCAGGGGTAATTTAAGACATGGTGTGGATGAAATAGCTTAAAAGCAGTAATAGGTGGCGGTGAAGCAATTCAAAAGCGGTAGGCTTTAGGCAAAGTCCAAAGCCAGGGTGGCAGAACTTTGCACCATCGATGTCAAACGCACTCCAATATACATCGAACGAAATCTAATGCGATGTGACCGTGGAAGTGCATCCTCTAGACGAACTTCTCTCAGGAAAGAGAGTTAAATTAGAGACGATGGTGTAGGCCCTCAATGGCGAGACCGTTCACAATTCGACGTCTATTCAAGTCAGTCAAAACTTATCACCCCTAACTTCCTACGCTACCTCGACTGCAATCTTCATGTACTTAAGCGAATTTTTTGAAAAGAATAACGACATTTAAAAGGTCAGAAAAAGCGGTTTATAAAAGGTATTGCGTTGGAATTCGTTGGCGAAGGAATGTCCATTTTCGCCTTGATTTTTGGGTCCCCTTATAGAACAATGAACAGACAATTTCTGTCTAAAGTAAATGAGAGTTTGAAAGACGATTAAACAGAAGGAGTAAACAGTGAGGGTAATTTGAAAAATCCCATCAGGCTAAGTAGTCGAAGCTCAAAAATCGACACATCAGAGGCCAGATCATGACTTCATCACAAATTTCCTCCAAAATAGCCAAAGGAAACAAAAAATTCAGCACCTTAATTATTAAGATCCTTGCTTTGGAATCTCTTGGTGTGATTTATGGAGGAGATTATACAAAAATTACATTTGATAGACGAGAAAAAACGTGCCATGAGATGGCACATTCAGGTAGAATTAAATGCAAAACATTAGCTCGGCGTTTGGACCCCAAACAGCAGCAGAGTTTCCAAGAAGAGGCAAAAAGATGGAATGAAGCCGGGTAGAACAAAAGCCCAGAAACTTTACTACCTTATGGTGGACGTTCCTATGGAAGGCGCTGGCCTTCAGCACATATTGGTATGATGAAGGCTGTCTTCATCCCTGGGACGCAAGTAACCAGATCATCACCCTTTCCGTCTCGCGGACAGATGGTTTCGATGTACCCGATTGGCTCTGCGGTGGATAGTGCAGCAGTACCAGAGACAACTCCTGAAGAAGGACTAAGCTTACTCTAAACTGGCGTGACGATCCGCCGATGTTTTGATTCTGCTATGATGCGTCCTTTAGGCTAGGAGCGCATAAGTCTGCTCAAATCATGACCGCACTTTTCTAGCCCCCCAGCACCAGCAGGCTTGCAGGACTACATTGATGTCATGGTACCCATTCATGACATTTTTGCACGTCTTGTAGTGTCTTCAGGAAGGGCGGGTGAGCTCAAAGGTCACGACTTTTCATTCTAACAAATCAAAAGTAAAATATGTGGTACGTGCTTACAGGCAGTTAATAAGCGATCTCATTCAGTGAAGTCCAAAGAACAACCACAACAACATGAGCACGGAATGTTCCTATTCCACTTCACAAATCAGCTCAGCCGCTTTGATATTCAAATGTCACATGCTCACTGCAAAAGAATGTCGACAACTTTCAGTTCGACAAAATTGGAGGTAAGGAGGGCAATCTCTCCGCTTTTGATATCCACTGAAAATCCTTGATGAGTGCTTTAACTCTGAGTTGACTACCTTGATAGATTCGAGATTCGACCCAAATTCTAAACGCAACCATTCATAGTAAAGGTGTTTTGACCTCTGGTTTGCCTAAAGGGCGACAAATTTGGACATGCAAATGGGCTTTAGACGGTCAGGTCCCACCATTTGCTATAATTTGTTTATGCTGACCTACATCTACATCTCCCGTCAGGAGAAATCCACGAATGTACAGTACCAATGTAAAGCGACATTCGAAAATGAGGGGAAGCATAATTTTTGCGTTCTCGATCGCCTTCATTTTGGGCATAATAACCGCCCAAAATAGAGTCCATTCGACCGTAACAGCTTTAAAGATTTGTGGAGACTCATTGAGAATTCTAGACTGACCCTCAGGAGGAATTCGAAGAACAACAAACACAGGTACTCAAACCGCCTAAAAAGAGTGCCGAATTTAGACTCTCCTGTTTCCCTCACAACGCATGAAACGAACATGCCATTTTTCAAGATTAATCCAGGTCCTGAGCAAAAAACATCAAAATCAGTCAAAAATTCCATGCCACAGCGCGTGGACAAGCAGCACTTGATGTCTGCGAATGGATATTGTTTTGTCCGGCCACATACTTGTCAAAAATTCAGGCAATTGCGCACACGTGAGTAAACAAAACTAGGAGGTTTCAAAAGTCACATTCAGTGCCTCTCCCGTCCCCACATAAGCTCATATTTGCAAGCAGGTATTTTATAAGATGATAAGGTTCTAGCAACACTATCAAGTAAATCAGGGCCATATATGCAACTAATAATACAAGTATTTCAAAGAACTCGCCTTTTCTGCCTTATTCCGACTTATTAATTTGATAAAAAAATTGACGCGTTCGAAAGGAAAGAAAGCGGTCTACTCACTTGTAGAATACGTTGCTGAACTGCCGCCGAATGTAGGAACGAAGAAAGAGGAACTTGCCGTAGATCCTGTGCATGATTGTCTTGACTAGATCGCGTTCCCGTGGATCCTCACTGTCAAACAGTTCTAGCAACTGTAGGGAACAATGATGAGAGAGTAAATGAATATAGTTATGATAGGTGATACAACCTTTTTTTCAAGAAAAAGTGAGATTTCTTTTGAGCATAGCTCGAGTTGACCCTTCTCAAGTAATAGAGATGAGTCACGGATGGAAATGTTTACTTCAAATGGGCAAATTAGCATTTGAAACCACACCAAATAACTACAGGATCATTAGCCATCCAGGAGTTCACATAATATTCTCTTGTGATTTTGGCACAAAAAATAGAATAACTGGAGAAAACATCCTTAAAAATCCAGCTACTTCATTCCCAATGAGACACAGGCAAATGAGATGTCTCGAGGGGCAAACAACCTAGCCTTAGACATGTACACGTCATTAAAACTTTTACTTTCAAACATGATTGCTATGATTTGTGGAAGTTAGAGGAATATGCAGAGAACATGAAGGACAAAGATGGGGCAGTACCTTACCCCCCCCCCTTCCCATCCTAAAGTGGGCTCTCCACACGGACAGACTTTGAGGCGATATTTAGCCCAGCAAAAACAGGGCCTTATCTCGACCGATTCGCAAGGCCTGGATATCTCCCAAAGAGCTTTTTCACACACATCCCAAAGGTATCAGGTACAAAAATCTCATCTGCAAGCCAAAATACACAAGATGTTATGATGCATGAAGAAGACGTAAGGAGAAGATTGAGAGCAAAGGATCTTCCTGAAGGTGATTAGAAACCATCTGATGATGCAGCTTGGAGACTGAGTTAAGCTTGGCTCGTAAAACAGGCAAGCTCGAACCACATCTATTGGGTTTGGTTGATAGAATATGAGAGTTCAAAGTGGGCAAAAGAAAGTGGAGCACGAGGAAGAGAAGCCACTGAAGCAACCTGCGTCGAAAGCCGAGAAAACTTTGTTGACCTCTTGATGGCATCAAAGACGACAATTTGTTGAACGCTTCTTTTTTCACGCCTTGCAGGAAAATGGCTGGGGCAACGACTAGTCCATGCATGAAAGTCTGTTTCACGCAAGAAAATCGAATAAGTAGACTAGCAAATGTTGCAACTAAACCTAACTATTGAGCCACCAAACAAGAGATTGTGACTTCATATTCCACTGTTTGCTTCATTGTATCCTGTCAATAGGTGGTCATATCGCAATTAGTCAAATTACGACCACCAATCTGCTGTTTTAAAGGCCGCAATCATGTAAGGTGCCTCCTCATGCATATCTTGAGATGCATTTGCCTTCACTGCAGCCCATAACTGCTCTTCCCATCCTCCCAACCTTTGTCTCGGAATGACAGACTCACTGAAGCAGTAATTCTCAAACCACCGCATTCGAAAATTAGGGACAAAAAATTCAGCACTAACTTGGATGCTGGTGAAAGTAAAATCACCCTTGAGGTATTGATAATGCTCAAACGTCCGGATTTAACGCCTACATCAGCAGTAGGTTCGTTAGCTGTTTCCTTGAGTGATATCACCACTGAATGAACAAACGAAGAAAGAGCTGAACTTTGGCACGGACTCAACCACATAAAAGGCTATTTGATCGAGATCAAAAGATAGATTTTGAAATAATGGTTATATCTCAAAGCCGAAGCCCACTTCCAGAGTGCTGTGCATTCGCAGCCTGTTTATTTAACTTGCAGCACAAGTGAATGACAAAACGAAGCACGAATTCGATACCGCCTTACCCATTCTCTTATAAAAGGTGTTTTAAAAGAAGATAATCTGAGGAGAGTAAAAAGAAGAAAAACTGCATGTTTGAGAAGCACTTCATAAAACCGAAACATAAATTTCGTTGCCAGATTGCTAGGCACTTTGCAGGTAGTTTCACGCACCATTCAAAAGGGAAACACCAAAATTAAAAAATTTACCTTTTAAAAAGGATACTTCAGGCCTAGAATCGGACTTAGCCTCTCACTTAGGCAATGCTTCATGGAGTTGGGAAAGAAGTGATCAAAAGCACTGTCCTTTCGCCTACCTGAAGCACAAACCGCTGATCAATGTAGCGCTTGGCAACGTTGGGCTGGAATTCTGGTGACTCCACAAAACGAAGGAGGAATTCGTAGACGAGCTAGTGAAGTGAACAAAAGAAACAGATAAGCAAATAGAGTATACTCTAGGAAAGCTACTTTAAGATGAGAGGAGGACTGGACACAGCAATAATAATAAGACTATGTAGTAAACACCCAGCAGATACAGGTGTCAATAAAAACAGTTTTCACGTGGCTATAGGCGAGAAATTTCTCGAAAAACTAGCAAGACACCCTGGAGAGGAAGAGATGTGATTAAATTTTCGCACAACACCTTCAAATCGTCGTCAATGCTTACTAGAAGATGGAGGTGCAATTGACAATAACAAAAAGTACCCAGGTACACACGCATCCATTATTTGGTAAACAAAAATTGATCGTAGCAAAAGAAGGGCTCGTTAGCAGTCAAATGGTCACTTCAAGGGCAATGAGTTTCAAGTCACCTCACACTTGTCAATCGCCAAGAGGTGGTGTCCTAAACTTGACCAGATTGATACACGGGTACAGTTCTGCTCGCTTAAGACAAATCTAACCGAAAAAATGGATGCAAGTTTGAAAGCCTGGTTTGTGTTGCAGTTAGAAAAACCAAAAAAGTTCGCCGAAGATTCAAAATTTCTTAGTCTCCTCATTTTTAAACAGCTGCATGTCCTATTTGTGTGTCTAGAAACCGCTGGCACGTCGTAGCAGCTTCAGTTCCGAAACGACCTTTTAACCACCCAGTCAACCATTAAATGTACGTTTTAACTGTTTTAAAGCCGTTTTGGAGTAACTTCTGCGCGTTATTCCTAAATTCTGTCATTTTTACGAATGACAATCAACTATAAATTGATTAAAACATCACAAGCAACTGGATGCACCAACAGTCAGTGATTGGTCGGTGAAAAGGCAATTTTATATCTTAAGGTAGGAAATCTGAGCCGCCACAAGGTAAGTGTAGTTGAAAGAAGAAAATCTGTCCATCCATCAAAGACCATCCAGAAATGGATTAAAAAATGTCGAGCAAATTTGGGCGTACACTCAGTCAAATGAGAAAAACTCGGCAAGACGCTGTGATGGACTGTAATGGTGGTACTTCAATATCCGAACTGATGATTAGTAGAGGAGGAGAGCCTGTACAATCCGGGGAACTTCCAACAGGAATTCAACCCCTGCCTTACCAAGACCGATTGCCCTCCCATCGGGACCATCACCCTAACAGTACCTGGAGAAATATCTCATTTAAACAACTCTATTATTTGATAGGAAAAACCCTCAACCAACCAGAAAAGATTGGAAGAACCTAAGATACAATGCGCTTTAGGGTATTACAATCTGTATATAGGCGAAAGTAGTAAAAATTATTAAATAGAGAAGTTGGAAACTGGTGCCCTAACATTACAATGAGCGAAGAAATGGATATGGAGGAGAAAAAAAAAACGGAACTCAAGTTTTCCACCAGCCGTGTAGGATGAATACACTTTGACATAACTCCATAAAGCTAAGGTCTTGAAACTGATGTAGTTTTGATAATTCAGAACACACCTGGATTGTTACCTAATATACACTCAACTAGGAAGGTTGCGTAAACATTTCGCCGTGTCACGCAAATAATCAAGGTCAAACAGTGCTACCGAAAAGCCATGAGTGCAGGAGAGTACGAGTTAGCAGCCCATCAAACCGACGTGTAGAGAACAAAGCAGATAATAGTGTAACACCAACTATCGTGACTTCCATTTCGCGGTGACAAAATGGTACACACACACACACAAATGCATATGCAGGGTTAGGCGCCTGGTGGGAGGCACACATGTGACTCTACTCGACTCTACTCACTGCGGTCAAAAACGTGGCGGGGTACACATGCGCCCACCAACCCTTATAGTAAATCAAGCAAACGGAGTTCTCGAGGAATCGCTACTTGTTTCGAAATGATACATTTTGATCCAAAAACTACCCATCGACTCTGATGAAGCTTAGGAACAAACCTTCGAGACAATTGATCAAACATTAAGGAGGATTTTTAGGTCAAGGGAGGGTGAGTCCAATAAATCATATCAGGGTTTCTAAAGGTACAGAGAGATTGAGGTATCCATGCTTGAAATACCCGACTAGCTAGTGAAGTCATACGCTTGGGTCGTTCGTTCTGAAAGAAAATTTCCTTTCGTGGTAATGGGTCCCACGCTAAGTCCAAGTACAGACAATAACGATGTGTCGAAAGTAACTGCAACAATGCCGAGCTACTTGAAACAAGGCCAGAGACGAGGAGTAGAGAACAAAGCAAACAACGCTACATCAGTATCAATGCCAGCATTGATCCCTCAATCCCGAGTTCACAGAACTATACATAGATAACCGGAATCAGGGATTTGGAGGTAAGCGCGAATGGATTCAACCAACGCACAGTGACCAAACACGTGGGATGGGAGATGTGTGAGCCATCATGCCTGTCAGCAAATAACCAAATGAGGTGGCAAAAGTTTTTTGACAACTAGTCACATGGGCTGCGACGGCATCACCGCAGGCTTAGAACTTCACAAAGAGTAGTAAATACGGGATTGGAAGGTGAAGAGTTAACTCGACGAGATTTAAACCTTTCTCGGTGCTACCCCTTTGATCTTTACAGACTTTCTTTTCATCTAACCTCGAAGATACGTTACTGCCACGTTGACTTCGATTTGTGATTTACATCTGCCCCATTGCGAACCGAGAGGTAGGTCAAATAAGGTGTCGGACTGTTGATCAATTGCTTAAGAGGGACCCAAGCTGATCAGGGAGAAAGGTAATGTGGGCATAAAAGTGGATCCATCAATCCACCCATCCATCCATCTCGATGGGTCATTTGAAATAAATCGGCAGGGGGGAAGTGAAAGTAGAATATAACTAACTAGCAAAAATGCTCAATTTTGCGCTAACAAAGTAAGAGACACACGGAACTCGACTTACAGAGGTTGAATGTGTGACATGGGAGTGTGTAATAACACCAAATAGTTAGAAACACACCAGCATTCATTGAATGGCGCTTTTGGTAGACACTCAAAGGGGGTACGGCGACATTATCCACTGAGGTAAGTTCCTCAATGCGCGACATTCTAGGTATCAAAGAAGCTACAAGTCAACATTACATGGAATCAGGGGATACAGAGGCATTACCTTCGTCAACTCAGTGAGGCTCAAGCGTTATGCTTATCAATCATCGAGAAATTGTTGCTAATTTGTGAATATCGGTTGCCTCACAGCGGTTCATGTGAAACTTCGAATGGCTCCAAAGCTAGTAGTCATGTTTTCAAAGGTCCAGGCGGAGAGAGAGAAACATCAACGGGTTTGACTAGCTACTGAAAGCACGTATTCACAGGACACGTCGACCAAATGAGAAATTTCACGCTACCAAGCAAATTTGATCCCAAAAATGAGTCAGTTACATAAGAAATTGAAAGTGCCACGAGGGTAGATCATATGGATGAGTGTCAAGCGGGTGACGACATGGTTATGCAAGGCGACACATTTACCAATTCAACAGCAGCCGCAAGATTCGATGCAAATCACTAATTTAGCAGTGACAGTGGGATACCCTCAATTTTAATGCGCGGCACATGTGACCCAACTTGCAGCTGTCAATCGCATACGACATGGGTCATGGGTGCGCTTACACATTTGACAGTGAAAAAGTCATTCAAGTGTCTACTTGTCACTTGTTTTAGAAAAGTACTTTGTGTTAATTAAACGATAATCCTTATGACTATCACTACGACCTAATTATAATCAACTCCCCCTAACTTTGAGATTTTATGTTGTTCAACCACAAATGATAACCAGTTACGGGTGTAGATAGCAGGTCAGAGTTGACTAATTCCACAAGCTCTCAATGGTCGTGTAGTTAATTACCAAATAATGAGATTCCAACATGCGAACTATTTCAAACCACTCAAATGCTTTCACCCCGCCGCGGCATCGTTATGAATGGATTACCCTTGAGATGGCAAATTCATGCTAGAGTACACCCTTATCAAAGCAATGTATTGAATGGAAACCGGAACTTTGATCTTGAGTATTACAGATGAGGTACTCTCAAGTACTGTTAGACGAACTTGATCGCAACCAACTGGCAAAAGTGGCGACAGAGAAGGTTGAAAGAGGACAACTCTGTATGCATTGGCGGCCGAGATTTGGATGTAATTGCATTTCTGGGAGTGTATACCGGCGTGTGCAGAAATGGGAGTTGAGATAATTGGAAAGCCTTCAAATGTCAGGGATCAGGAATGCACACTGAATGATGACTAATGCCTGCACCCTTTTCCTTGCATTTGTGCGTACCAGTGTGCATGCGTGAACGGATTATCCAGATAGTGGCATTGGAAGAAGAGAAATGAACCAAGGTGACAATGAACCCTGGTATGGAATGGTATTTATTTTACTTAAATGAAAGCTTACCTAGTCTCTTAAAGTTACCTTAATTGAACCTCCACATCGGAGGGTTATAGCTCTGCCCACGCCAATCCCGAGCCATGGGTTAAAAATGGAGCTACTTTTAGAATTGGATTCACAAGTATTCAGGAATGATTTCGATGCTATACACCCGATCATTAGGTTTGCATGGAAGCTCTATCAAATGTGGATGGAACAGATGCAGCGCGTGAAGTCGTAGAAGAGCTACATTGCCTGCAGACACCCACAACAGATGAGCAATTTGAGCAGAATCACAGCTTACCAACTACCCCTGTATCATGCCCTGCCTCGTGGTCACCGACGAAGAAAGAAATCAAGTCATCTATGAGAAGGATTACTCATACCATCCAATGATTCAGCAGTCCTAGAGGTGGAATGACGACCTGCTCATTTCAGTTTAAAGATACTGGCTTCCTAGGCCTATCATAATCATCCAGGCTTGCATGCCTTACAACTTAGCGTGGGAGCAGCCACGTAGGGAAAGATCAAGAACGAATCGAATGGAGGAGAAGGGGCGGTGGGGAGGAGCAAGAGTGGGGGATTAAACAAGCCAATGGAAGCAGGCAGTGCCTGTGGCCACATACATGCATGCGTGTGTGCGCATGTGATTTGCATACAGAATGTGTGAAGTGGGAGCGCTTCCGGCATAAGGCTGCCATGAGCGTGGGGAGGAATTGTGATGTGACTCCTACCCCTCGCTGTCAACCTTTTTGACCGGTTCATGCAGCGTTATTTCAATTGCATTTCCTCGAGTCATAGAATTTCTGTTTAGTGAGCCAAAGTTGGTAGAGCTAGAAGGTGGGATTGCGAAATAGCGGTGGCACTTGTCATAAGAAACACGCTTTCAAAAATCACAGTTGTTATGCCTGGCACCTAATCACTCCAATCGCAACTGTCCGGTGCAGCTAGAAATGAATCATCCACCGGTTGAAAAAGATCCAACCGTAGTTATTAACAGTTATGTGGTGTGCCAAAGCTTTAGCTTTGAAAAGCGTTTCCGCTATCATGCAATAGTATTGTATTTCTATGCACAAAAAAGCGTAAATAACAACAGTGTTCTTGCGGTGAAGAGGCAACAGGTGAACAAAAAATTTACTTCTTAGCTGTTTGGTTTCAGTATTTACACACCAGGAACGAAGCGCTTTAGTGAATGGATTTAAAAAGTGGACTCCGTCGTTAGATACGCCTGACGGACAATTACAAAACTTGTGGACTTAGATCTCAAAGTGTTAGGGATGCTGAGTTTGATTTAAAAGATTTAACCAATCACCACTTTTACAGCAGCCAAAGTGGTAAAAAAGAATGTCGTTTGTTCCAATTCCACGAGGAGAAGCCTAGAATCTCCCCAACTCCAACGGAATTTAAAAGCCTTATCAAAAAAAGCTATCAAGAGAAATAAATCAGCAGCAGTGTTGAAGTCTTCATTTAATTAAACAGTGTTTATCATTCCCAAGCTTATTCAACAGCTGTATTCAGTGTAGAAAAACCAAAAAGGGCAAAAGGTCGGTGGACCCGCCTCATGTGATTAGTCCTGCTGGTAGAGCAAAGTGCATTTAATATCGGTGAGAAGGGGACTAGAAGCTAAGAGCGGAGTAGAACAATGATAACAGTAAAGTTCTACAGGAAAACAGATCACCTTCTTAAACTAGGAAATTCATGCGATCAAGGAGTCAGGTTACACCACACCGCAACTACCTACACCGCGTGGTGTAAGAGAGCAAACCATTCCAAACCTTGTAAGGATCAAGTTTAATGCGACAGACAGCAGCATGGAGTCAAGTTTTTGAATACATTAGTGTACAGGGCTCTAATGCGAGGACAAAAGCTATATCCCTGCCGTTTAGCGATCCACCTTTTTTCCTTATTTTTGACGCATGTGAGATGATCAAAAGCGCTCAGGAGACGAGAAGGTCCTGCGAGTAACAAATAGCAAGGGCATCGAAATGTTCAGCCCATCTTGTGGACCCTATTCTTAATATTACACCAGCACCTTCAAAATAAAGAAGTTGCCCATAAAATACCATGCTTGTCAGACTTTGGAAGCATGAAGATTATGGAAACAATTTGTTACATAAAAAGCCATATGTGGGGAAAATTAGCATTTATTGGTGATAGAAAGTCAGTCAAATATCAAAATATATGATTGACAAATGAAGCTTGAATTAACAGAACAGAATGTAAAGAATTTGAAAGGAGCACAGATAGGTATGTGAAAAATGATGCAGAATCGACCGACGGAATTTGGGACAAACATTCAAAAAATCACACTACAACGGGCAGATTTACCCCTCACAAAAAATTCAACATATTTTCCAAAGATCGGAGGAAAGAGACGAATACACGGGGTTTTAGCACCAAAAAAGTATTTGATTCTTCTGCAAAGAGAAGAAGCGAGCGTACTCATTCCCAAAAGTCTGATTAAAGTCGTCACCATATTCAGGATGCCAATAGAGAAAGACGGTGAATTCTTTTCAAAGAGCAAAGCACTTCCTTTTGGAAATGCATCCTTAATTTTTCTTCATTCCCATTCCTGTCGCCCAAAGGCGAAATCTAACTGCTTGCAGCTGACTCCACCCTTGTAAATGAAAATAAACACAGTAATTTGCTAAGAAAATGAGCTGTTTGAGCAGAGGAAAAAATCTGGCAAGACGACATATGCTTATGAACACATAAACAGGCACTGGGCGACAAAAAACTGGCATCACCCCTGGGAGCAAGGCAGAATCAAAATCACCTCACTTGTGGGCCTCAAAACACTGCATTTGAATAAGCCAAACATCACGTGAAGTCTCATTTAGTCTCAAACGTCACACATATGTGACATGGGTCCTGAACAAATTGGTAGGATTTAGTGATAAAATAAGTGCAGATCGCACATAATCTGAAAACGTTTGACTGGTGTAAAGAGTAATTGGCACTTGTTCACTTCTTTGTGACCGAAGCTTCCTCTGGGACCCTTAGTAGCCTACACGTTAATAAAGAGTGGAGGTCTAGATCTTTTTGCTATCCCAACTCCAAAAGCATACCACAACTTGACAACAAAGGAAGTGTTAAGATCAGTGATACATGCAGTGAAAAATGAACAATCCCCAAGAGGTAAGTTCGACGGCAAAAAAACAACCGGACGAAAGCAAAACAGCCAATGAGAAATCGGGGTGGATTTCGAATTAAGTAGGACCGCGTTCACTGGTCAGCGGATTTTCGTGGATAAAAAAGGTAAAAAAAACCGAATCAGAAGAATACTCAATGTACTTGGTATTCGTACGAGTTCCACGCAGCGTTACGCTATCCTCTTAATTAATACAGTAGATTATGAGAATCGGACGCTAACTGTTGCTTCGAAATGTCAAAATACGGAATCAGTATTTGTATTTTCAATGAATCAGCTACTGTCCTCCTACCTTACTTTCGCATAAAAAAGCAGAATAGGAAACCAGTTAAACTAAACCGATTGGTAAATAGCATCGGTGCAACCTTTCACCAAAATCTATCACCTGCTGCTTCAGTCTTTATTCAAGAAACTCCTCCGCCACTTTTATCAATCATTTTGATGGGGAAACCTACTAGCGAATCCACTGTGAGTAGAAAAGGGTGGGCGTCCCACGTGGCCATCGCAGGGAGTCAATTCACGTCCAGTGAGAACCCCATAATGCCACTTTTTCTGCATACACACACACAAACACGCCTACATATTCTCTAGTGCATGTGACCCATTAACCAACAAATTCGGTCGATTACAACAACAAAATCCGAAAAATTGAGGACGCCTAAGAGAGGTCACATGAATGAAAGAGCGCGTGAAGAAGACGAGCAGAGTTTCAAGGTTTTTCCTCGACCCGTTTCCCGTATTCTTTAATCACATCAGCTACAGCATAACTGCACCCAAATGACAACAAGATGTTTTGCCAGCTGGAGGGGAGGGAGGACACGAACACGAGTCGGTTTAAAAACCAGTCCAAGCATCTAGCCAGCCAAAAAGACATTGGGAACGGTGTGTGTGCTACAGACAGGTGGGCCAACGGACAGGCACGCGCGCAAAAGCGGAGCAGAGAAACGGACAGGCAGGCATGGAGGCGGCAACTGCAAGGCAGGATTGAGGTGATACGAAGATGTTGCAGACAGGCGTGCGTGGACGCGCGCATATCACTTTTTGCCTGCACGACTTCAAGCTGATGCTTCGGTGATGGCTTAATTGAAGAGCCCCTCGGCCATTCATTCTAGGCTAGGCCAAAAAACTGCCCGCAAAGGACGGACGGCACGTGATGTCAGCGCAGCAGTGGTCAAAACAAGCCACGCATTCGAGTATGAGGAGGGGAACAGAGGACCATATGCTATGATGACACGACGCACCCCCAGTAGTGGGCGAAACAGTCTCGCCTTGCACACGATTCGCATTCAGATGGATGAGACGCGACATACGTCCAAAAGTAAAAGCCATCTATTTGAAACGCTCTTCAGTGTAAATCGCCTATTTAATCCAAGAAAGTCCACTATTTCTTCAAAAATAGAACTGCCCTTTCATCAGGAGTAAAGTAAAAGGAGGTACAGTTAAACTTTATGATAGTTGTTTAAATCACACGGTTGCCTAAAAGGTCTCCAATAGACACCAATGCAACCTGAATACTCCAGCAAATTCTCAAGTACAATTTGCTTCATCTTCCTCCGTTTTTTATTCTAAATCTGATATCATAGCACACATTTTCAGCAGTTACTATGGCACTGCTTACAATGCAAGCCAATGTGACAACGTAGTATCGAGGTTAGAAAGAGAAGAGGCTTTATCACACCTGGTTTTTACGACCATGTAGAAGAAATACAATAAAACAGCCGATGAATGGCAAAGAGACGAACTATCGGCAGGCATGTCGACAACGATCGAGACAATAATGCGGACTGATTCGGTGTAAGCGCTAAACACAAAAGTAATCCGACCCTATCTCGCTCAAGCTAGACTGGTGCAATATCCGACTTACGCCACCGTTAAACATCCATATTTTGAGTTAAGAGCCGTAAGATTCATTTACTTCAGAATCTGTTCTCATCCGAGAGCGTACAGTGGGACACCTTATTTGCCTGATTTCGCACAAATATCCACTTCCTTATCATCGTGCTTAGAAGAAAAAAAACAACTCTGGCATGTGGAAATCAAACCGCCACAATTTTGACAGCTGGGAGGGTGAGCGCGTTGAGAGACTACATAAAAAAGGGATAAAAAAGTAAGCGCGAGCATCATTGCCGGAGTAAAGGCGCCAAAAGCGCAGTAACGGCCGCATGGAAATGAGAAATCGCAGGAGAGCACAACAGGCGAAACTGAGCACAAGTGGCAATTTCTTTATTGAAAGAGGGTTCCGTTAACGAAAGGAATCAGAGGAAGGTTATCGCTTCAAATGAAACAAGGAGAGGTACACGTCTTCTAAACTAACTCTCAAAAATCCTTATGGTGACAGGATTAAAAGTAGTAGTTTCTGTCAAGGTAGAGGCATCTAACCAACAACGGGAAACGGCAGACTTGGAATGGAGGCTTTAACTTTTAATCAGAATGAAATATAGGTGTGTGAAAATACTTGAGCAAGAAGATATTGCTTAAAAACACAAAAAAAAGGTATTAGGGAGGCAGACAGACCTGAAGATGTGGCCACGAGGCCTCAAGTGTGGGTTCATCCTCCTCTGGATCAAATTCCGCGCCCGAGGGATTACTTGGCGGCGGAAGAGTGCGAAAGACGTTGGCCTCGATCATCTTCACCACTGCTGGGTAGATGGGTTCGGTGATGACATTGCCACTATTGCCGTTAGCACCGCTATTACCTCCACTACTATTGGAACCGCCACCACCTCTAGCCTCCAGCACATACTCAATCATCTCGTTGAGGATATTGCGCTTCACCTCCTTGCCTTGCAGGTCGGAAAGTGGGTCCGGTTGGAAGTCAAAGACAACGCAACATTGCTGAAGCTTCTGTAGAAACAACTGCTCTCGCTCCTGTGATGTTGCTGCGTCTACCACGAGAGAAAAATATGCTTTACTATTCCACACGATTGCTAATAGCACCTCGGGCACGTAACTTGCTAATAGGTCGTTGAACTACTACGATAGCTTGGAGGAGTAGCTGTTGACTAAAATGCAAAATCGAGGGTTGAACAATGGACGCGTACAGGCCGATAAACTCAAGTTTTGGTCGGTTTCTTGCACAAATGAGTACACACAGACTTATTCTAGTTCCCAAACAGAGTTAAAAGACAAAAAATGAGCACAGCTTCTCATACCAAAAGTTTTTACACTACTCTCTTTAAATGTTATCATGAAGAGGGTAGGCATCAAACTCATCCAGAGACTGCGAAAGAAACTAGTTAATTGTCTGCGAAATGTACGAGCACAAGTTGGCCAGGTACCATTTATACCAAGAATTCCGGGTTAAAGAAGAGTGAAAATGACTCTTATAAGGTAAGGACAGACACTTCCCCACATTTGCAGAGTCAGCTAAGATTTACTCCACCCTTTGCGAAAAAGCAAAAGAAGGATGCGAGTTAAAAGCGCATCTGGGCGTGCCTCCGTTACGTGCTCAAGAACGAACTACGGCTCATTAGAACATGTAATTAGACCCTGGAGCAGCCGTAACAGAAATAGAGAAGTACCAGATCAACAAGAGAACGAGAGAGCGCACCTTTGATGGCTGGCAGAGGGACCAGATGGCGATCCTGGCTGATGTTAAAAATGGATGAAGAGTGCCGCTTCTCCTTCAACGGGATAGGCGGACCGGCGTAGTTCTTATTCTTAATAAGTGGAGTAGGCGGTGGATGGGTCTCGTTGATGGATGTAGTAGCAGAAGAGGTAGAGGAAGCAAGACGAGCATTCTCCTTAGACGATGAAGCAGGAGAAGGAGGTGGAGGTGCAGAAGTATCCATGATACACAGATTGACCGATATGTTTGGTGTCACGCTAGATGAATGCAGAGATAAAATTGGTGAATCGGTAAAGAATGAGCCGGTCTGTAGGCACCAAAACTAATAGTATGCAAGATAAAGTCCTAGTCATGAAATGTTTATCCCGTTAATGTAAAAGCTCCAAATAGGAAATACAAAAGTTTGCAAATTTATAAAACAGCGGTCGCAAAAAAGAACACAAAATCCAGTACTATTTTTCGTGTACAAAGATGTGAATCTTTGTTTCCGACAAAATTTGAGGAAAATAAAAATTATTACGACAACTGAAGGATTTAAATTATATGGAATAAAAAATGGGAAGTTTGGTGAAGCATGCTCCTCAGAGAAGCCATTGACGAATCAAACACTATCGAAACGAAGATAGTTTGTGATCGAGTAATGGGGTACACAGAGATGCGGTCCAGAGAACAAAGCAATTGCAATCCAGCAACGTTCATATGAAATTTAAGACCTTATGTTGGCTGACCAGGAAAGAAAATAGAGCACCAAAGCGAAAGTCTCCTACAAACTGATTAGAGTTTCTTTAAGTAAAACATCAGACTCAAGGTATTTACCGTCGCAAATAAAGAAAAGCACCAGCAAAGACACAACGCGCAAACCCAAAAAATCGATCCTCCGCGAGTTTGCCGCTGCATCGCCAACGATTAAAACGCACTGCCTAGTTTACAGACTCCCAGATTACCAACGTAATCGCGCTAATTTGTTTAATTACTTATTTAAATAGTACTTTTATTCTGTATATTTTAATGCGCCACATATAATTCTCATTCTTTTTATAGAGATGTTGTAACGATTGTGCCCTCACTTGTGCTTTATAGTCTTTAAAGAGTCAGCAATCTTCTTTTTTTGAAAACATTGTAAGACCAGCAAAACTCATTTATGGATTTTTGTTTGAAACAGTGGTGCTGAAGCAGGCCATAGTCCAAAGGACACTGACTCTTGAAATTATTTTCCAAATAAAGCTCAGGATTCGCAAATTTTTAATATTTATCGATGTCACAGATTAATAATTAGATGCAACCTATTAGTTTCACTATTAAAACCTGTAGATTGATGTCTTTGTCATTTCTGCTCAAAATATTGATACGTATTTACTTATTTGCTCTTATGCTACTCATTAACCATCAAATTCTAAGACCCGTGTTATTTTTAGTGAAAAAAATCTAGTAAAAATAATGATTTTTTCACAAAAACACTTTAAACTACAGCGCAATGGGAATTTCCTGAAGATGATCGAAGCCATATAACTTGAGAAGTACGTATTGTTGACGCACATAAGGTGCCAAGGGCTAATTACACCCCCTTGAGGACAGGCCGTACAACAAATGGACAGAAGTAGGGTGCGTTACCGAAACTGCGAGTAAGCGAAGTACCTTGTAGCTCCCGTTTCCATTTGATCGCTATAGCCTGCGCGCTCCTAGGTCAACCTTGAGCTTCTGTCATCACAACTTGGTGCTGTAAGGAAGCACGTTCACTAGCCATCCTCACCAGTCATCGTATTTGTGTCCAACTGTAAAGATGTTCCTCTGCAACGTCACCAACCTCTCTTGGCAATTCCGTTCGATTCCGAGTTTCACCTGTTCGGAAATTGTGGCAAGCAACGACCCAGTGTTCCTGAAAGAGCTCGACGTTCTCTAACTCCAGCGAACACAATAGGACCGGAGCCTCAAAGCTTCCTCCACTGCATTTCACCGACAGACATTGAGTGACCCTTCGTTGATTCCGTTACCAGCCGTATGACGGCGTTTCGTCGTGAACCAGAATATGGTTTTACACTCAATTCCTCTTTCCTATCGGGTTGGCGGCACGCAGGATAGATGATGAGTAGGAAGTCTGACTTCTAATGCAAAAGCACTGAACGGCTCTACACTAGAAGTACACCAACTTTAATCTATCAAAGCCCCCAAAGAATGCAAACTTTGACGTAACCCCACCCTTACTGAATGACATTTTTGGTGAGCAATCTTTACTGTTCAGTCTACGCTGCAACTCCTTGAAGGTGAAATAGCACGGTGTTGAGGAACACATGACCTACGCAGGAAGGGTTAACCGTCAGTATAAACTCTTCAAACGAGAGGAAATGATTGTTGAACGGTTCAGTTGCTTCATTCTTCTCCGTGGTCTACAGTCAACCATTAACTCTGACATACGCACCGTTCTTATATGATCCTGTTGTACATAAATTCATCTAATCCATCCCGCAAAAACATAGTCGGCCAAAATTTAGTTAATATCCCAACAACCAATATTCAGATTCCAGTTCGAGGGAACTCCTCCTTCTTCCTACAGGCGTTTTGAGGATTGGCATTTTGACTCGTTACAATGGTGATCCCACTGGTCTCGTTCATCTACCCCAAGGCAGTCAATATCGGGCATAGAAAACGATACTAAAGCAAAACAAAACAAAATTTCTAAAGCAAATAGCATCACTAATAGAGTCAATGGCTATCCAGTGAAAATACTGCGGACAACCTCTTTAGATATCGTCACTGTACCGTAGAAACAATGGCATGGGTATGTGAGATTCCCGGTGTCTGAAACTACTTGAAGCTCCTGAGGTGTAGGTAGAGGCCAAATGAAACATTCTGAAGAACTCCAACTCTGTGACACATCATTTCTCAGGAAGCACTGCGCCACGAAGGACAGTTGAGACCTACTTGGTCTTGAGTGGTTTAACAACGCAGTTATGGACCAAATACAGATCAAATCCAAGTTGATGGCAGTCCTGGAGAAGGTTACTTCAGCTTTCCCCTTTGTCCATCTTTTTTAAGCTCTTCCAATGGCTACTAATGAAGTTAAAGAGGCAACAAAATCCTACGCAGTGTTGACTTAGGCTTTACATTACATCGGGAATAATTGGCCTCCTCCTCAACTTTATCTGAACAATACAAAGAGATTCATATCTAGTTCTGGTGGATGCTTTTTCCAGGTGGCCAAAGATAGCACCAATTCTTCATCCAACACAGGCTCCTGGACACTTTGGTAACGGACAGCGGAATATGACGCACTTCGTAGGATTCCAGGACTTCTAGCGTCAACCCGTTACTGCATATAGTTGTTCCTCGCTTCTAACCGTCAGTCAAATGGACAAGTGTAGTGGCTCTTTGATACTTTCAGGAGAGCACCACTGAAGTCACAAGGGAAGGGGGGATTATTGCCTTGCAAAGGCTTCTACCGGTATGTCGGACAACTCCAGCAGAATTTGAGCAAAGTTGTGATCACCAGCGGGGGTGTTAATGGAGAGCATGCCTCAATCAGTCAAAGCGACAATAATTCAAAGGTCAGAAAGCGGTCCTAAAAAGCATTGACAGGATGTCACAACGATATTCAAAACAATTGCTGACCTCTGCGATCCCGATTATCGGATAGGATGCAATAGATGGATAGCTAAAGAAATCTTGGGCAGGCGTTATATTCCACGCAAAGGCTAGAAAGGAACAATCAGATGAGGCAATGCAACCAAGAGGGTCTGGGGCACACAGAGGAATCAGCAATCCAACGTGGTGCCATGCTGATGAACATAATGCTGGACGACTTTCAGATACTGCCTCAGAGCACACGAAGCATCTTCTTAGGAAAAGTTAAGATGGTAGCTTAAGAGACATGCAAGCAGCCTATCAATCCTTTGTTTCCCAGGTGTGGGGTATGAAGGATTCTGTCTTGCTTTTACACTCATATGGCACACTTTTACATTGATTAGACCTGTCATGGAAAGATTGCCGAAAATTACCTTGAGACAAAGTGGGGAATCTGTATTATGAGTACCACGATAGTGATGTAGATGGCGTACGATTAGATTCACTGTGGGACTCAAAAACCAGCCAGGCTTGCAGTTATACTCTTACAATACCCTATCAGTGGGAGAACCAAGAAAGGGTAGCCGAGATGACGTACATTTGAAGTGGGAGGACCTGAAGCGCTTAACAGCTATGACAGTGTAAGGGATGGTTGATGCATCCGGCCAACAGAGCTTGCATCCAGTTGTGGAAGAATAAAATCCAGGCTCTCTGCGAGGACTAAGGGCGTGCAAACAGTGGGCGTGGTAAAGTGATTGGAGGAGAAGGTTCAGAACCAGACAACGTTCCAGGAGGATGGGTACTTAAAGCAGTAACTCCACTTCGGCAACTGACACTACGTCAAAATTACATCTCAACTCAAAATATTCTCCTTTTTCAGGTCGCTGATGAAAAATAAGTAGTTGATCGGAGGGTATTTATAGTTGTGACTACAATCCACAAGACAGCCGTGTTTATGTGTCTCATAACTCCGCAATCTTCGTTTTACCCAATAGCCAAATTCGTTTTGCCATCTCAAACTTATGAAGAGAATTCTAATTAATCCGTAACAATAAGTGACAACTGATTAACGTTGATGGATCGATTTGGCCAACCATAATCGGTGACTGAAGCCACATCTACACCACAAAGATTACTCTTATTTCCCTAATGCTTGTCATAACAAAATTACCCAAAAATAAAATTAATTAAAGGTCACGTAGGTTAAAACTTATTAGAAAGTTTTGCCATGAGAGCCAGAGGAAATCCAGAAAATGGTGATCAGTAGCACTGATAAGACAATCAGCTTAATACGTAAGACACGAGAAGCCACCTAAGCAGGAGGATGTTTGTTGAAGGTCTAATGCGAAGTTGCGGAGCTCATTAAAGTACGTCCCTCTCCCGCACAATACGACATTAGCCCATTATTTGCCTTTTCATAGAGGCTAGGCTTCAAAGCATGGAATATACACACCCACAAGAGCTAAAAATTCCTGTATCAGCAAGGCATCTTTACTTCATTTGAAAAGGTTACAGATGTGCAGCCTTGAGACATCATGACAAATGCAGAAACACTTGGAGTAAGCCGGTTATACAGGATTGGACAAATAAAAGGACGCAAATTGACACCGCGGAAAAAGAACGGAGGAGTGAGTATGAAGAAATAGAAGCAAGAAAAGATCACACGGATCTAGTAGTGAATACAGGGTAAAAAAGAGAGAAGGGCAGATAAAGGTGAAGTCAACGTCACGGGATGCAACGCGCCAGCAGTTCCTGTCTACCAAATTATATTTCCACCAAGTTGACCCCTAATGTAGCAACAGCTGCCATTGTCGATGCTCGCCTCCACTCGGTCTGTCACAAGCAAAAAAGAAGGCACAAATAAATCGCCAAGGTATGAATCCAGGATGATTAATTAGTCAGTTATATACCTGTCGTACAAATTAACCAACAACAGAGCTCCACCAGGAGATAGCATTGGATAATGAAAGTGACAACAAGTGCAGATGGCGACACCGACACGAACAGGGCTGCGGTTGTGATCACTTCTAAAGAAGAAATTGATAAAAGAAAGAAGGAGAAGGAGGCCAGAACATTTGAAAGCAGACCGTTAGCATGCGTTAATCGCCCTACCGTGTTGCTTAAAAAGATCTCGGAACGTGCAGAACGGCCTGCTGCGACTACCCAAACGACCAGCCACCACTACACCACACTGCACTGCACCTCTTGTCCGGTCCCTTCACTCACCTATTCAACACAAAAAGCATTTCAACACATCCGACCTACCTCTGAAACTCCCTCCCTGCTCGCTTCAGACGTTTGCGCCAACAAACGATGCATCAGTCGGTAGTTGCATCACCAACGCTTAATTCAGCCTCCACCGCCAATAACATCGACATCAATACCTATCTGTACTTTTCGAAACAAATTGCGAAAAGCAGCTTTTTGTAGCAAAAGATTTTCACAACCAGAGAGCAAGAAGAATCCTGGCAGGAAAGGGCGTTTTCCTTCTATCACAAACTAACGTCCACAACTCCGATCATTAAAATACCCACTGATATCATTCGCAACTCGGAAATCATTGAAGTACCGATCGGAAAAAGGGTTTTTAGCAAGCGGATTCAGAACCTTGTGCGGATGCATTCATTTTGGCCCAACAACCACCTCAGTGGAAGACATTCTGGCGGACGAGTCTAGAATTAGATATTTGGACTCCAAAAAAAGGATTCAAAATTATTCCAATTAATTTAAGTAAAACCAACCTACCAGTCCACGCAGAGAATGAAAAATGATCTCTGCCATTCGGATGAATCCCGTAGCTTGCGGCACCGTTGCTAAGAGGCTCTTCCTAAAACACAGTCCAAAAGCAGAAATGCTACAAACATCACAGCCTGGGCAATAAATCTAACCAGCTGAAATCACCTCTCAAAAAGTCATTTGAAGCCACTTTGCTCTCATTTCAGCCTCCTCCTCCACCATCACCACTTCTTTACAATGACGGAAACAATCTGCCACTTCGGCACTCTTCATCCTCATCCTTCCTCTCCATTAAGCATTGGATACAAGACGGCGCAACAGAAATCGAGCATAACAAAACACAACACAATAGGTCACGTAGCTGCCCTATGTGCTTGCTGCAACTCCACCTTTAGGGGGTAATTTCGCATGCCATTGCGCAGGATGCAAAACGGAACGAAATGGGTGGAAACAAAGCGCATTGCAATGCTTTGCAATGTGTAGGTTTAACCACTTCCTTCCGGTCGGTCAGTTAGTTAGCCGTCCAGGCATTCAGCCAGACAACTAGATGGCGACTAAATGCTTCCACTCAGCATCAATCAACATCCAACAAACTGACACAACTCAGTTGCACAGAGTAAAATTAGCAGTCGTATCGTGTAGAGGCGAGTCTTATCCAGTCAAATAAATGGGGGAGAGTTAGCATAGAGTAAAGGAGATTTAACGTGGCACTCTGCTCCCTCATTTCATTTAACTATCTCTCCGGTGTTTTAAGCAATCATTTGTTACTGCACCTCCTTGCCGCATCGTCTCTTCATCTCCTCTCTCATCATATCCGACTGATGGTAGCGATGACGTCTACCTGCACTTGATCTGTCTTGCCCATTCACCACCTTCTTCCTTCCACAACTCACAGATACCAAAACGCATCCATCTGAACAGCTAACCATGCAGTGTGTCAAAATGACCTCATAACAACGGCCACACCAACTGCCAAGTCAAGGCAAGAAGCGTTTCAATATCATCATTCTACCGCTACCTCTATCTGCCTGCCTCCACCTTGCTTCATTTGGCAGCGCAGTTACAGCAGCTTCGATAGGGACAAGAGATTGTTTTAAGGGGGCACCAGCCACAGTGACAGCATGGGGTCATGCAATCTTTGTGCACTTTTCATTGCTAGGTGGCACAACTGTCAGGCTGCCAAACCTCTAACCACCGTGAGTAAATCAAATATGATCTCTGCCACTGAGTAAATTCACTGACACTGCAGCACACGCAGCGCACTAGAGGGAAAGAGGGGTGGAGATGGCTGCGGAAATGCAATTAAGAAAAGGATAACATAAAAACTTGGTGGGGACAAAAAAGAGCACACGTCGTATGCACTTATATCCGCCAGATGCCAAGGTCAAGTTGTTTTCTCCACGCTGGACGGCGTAGCTGTCCTGCAAAGGGGCAGAAGATAATACTCCCTCAAGTATTGCCTTAGCAACTTTTCCTTCGGTGATCACTATGGCTTCATCATGCTCCGATGCCGAAGTTGACAGCCACAAGCATAATCCATACACGCAGCCCAACCACCTTTCCACACCGATTACATGAGTCCTTGCATTTGACGACAGAGAAGGTGGAACACAAATGTGCATCACTGGCACTTTGTCTACTTGTCAAGAGCGATCAGACAGGTAAGCAAGGTTCTTTTGTACTCCCAGCAGCATTCCATTGCAAGTAGTTTTACAGTATTCTGACATGGTTGGACTTCTCACAAAAGCCCACTTCCACCCAGTCCACGTCAATGCAGCTCAGTTTATATCAATTTCATGCAATACATGGCGCAATACACCATTATAAGTACATAAAGCCTTTGCGCCCACGTAAACCTGAACATGGTCGCGATCACAGCCCAGAAGAAATTGGAGATGGGTCGATGACGACGAAGAAGGTAAGTTGTGAGCACATCGTCATGGCCACGCGTTGCCATGTAAGCGTATCCAAAAACATTGGAAATAATGTAGATCTTTCCAAATGAGAGCGGATAATGCCATCCGTATCAGTTTAAGCAACACAGTACTACTACACTGCGCAACACTTTATGCCAAATTCCATCATACAACTTGTCAAAGCATGCATCCTACCTCTGCCACTTCATCTGCCTACTTGAGACCCACTAGCCTCGTTCGTCCACGCCTTTACAGAAGCAAAAAGAGCATCTCGATTAAATGGGAGCAACCTTGATGTGGATAAGGGAAGTGTCACGTGGACAATAGCGGCAATAACAGTACTGGCGTTATGCAATCGTCGTACATTTCCCACTGGCAGAAAAGTCAACAACGGAATTGACAGATTGAGAACGACAGTAAACAAATCAAGCATAATCGCCACGAATTAATTGATTCATTGATGATGCACCAGACGCACAGTGAGAGGTTGGGGGAGGTGGAAAGGGTGGGAGATAGCCACATCGATACACTTAAGGAAGAGGGAAGATACGAAGTTAATCGAAACAGGCTAGAGTTCATACATCAAAATGTCAAGCACGATACCACAACATCCTTTGCAATGAATTAAATCAGATGCAATAACTTTGCATTAAGTGATCTGGGGCCATTGTGCTATCTTCCTCATCCTTCTCCTCTGCCTCTTTCTCAAGGCGAGAGAAACTGTTCATAAACACATCCTCCTCCTTGCATTGGGTAGCATATACGAGAGGCCGCAAAAAGGGGAGAAGAACAAAATGGCACAAAGCAATTCATCAAATGGCTGTCCCGTGTGTGCTGCAACTCCAACTTCCGCAACAACCCATTCACGGTTAAGTGGAAGCCAATTCTCCTGCCATATTGCAGGGACGAAAACAAAAGGAAATGGGATGAAACAAAGAACAATGCAGTGTTTCGCAATCCACGAGTCCAACGACCTACTCCCACTAATTGATCAGTCAGTAAGGAATCGAGTCGATAGTTGAACATCTCCGGTTCGCAGTTTTCCGTGTTAACCTCTCGGTAGGACGAGGTAAAGAAGGACAGTCCGCTCCCTTTCAGTCAAGTACGGTAGAATAAAGCGAAATAAACGGAGGTAAATGTAGAGTGGCTTTCTACTCTATCATTCCATTCACAAATCCACCCATTGATCACTCTATCAACTGTCTTTTCCTCTATGCAGCAATTGTCTATCCACTTGCCAATGCTGTTTTAAGCCATCACAGCCACGCCTCCTCCCCCTCATGACATCTGGCTGACAGATGGTAGTGACGGCTTGCTGCACCAGCTGTAGCTCTTGTAGCACCAATTGCAATAACAGCACGATCCAACTCACAACTATGTGGACAAAAGTACCACTAGTAAATGAGATCAGCTTTGATGTGAACATCAGTCTCTGTCGCAATGACAACGACGGCGTTCAGAGTGTTGACGTCTTGCAATGGTCCCCCAGTTCCCACTAGTAGGCAGATCGCCTGACAGTCTGATTAAAAGCAAACCATTATGAATAAGTCAAGCATGTTATCCACCACTTAATGGAGTTATGGATGAATCAGTGGCCACACACATCGGAGGATAGAGAGAGGAAGAGAGTAAGAAAGATCCATTTGAAGTTCCATTCGATAAAACGACGGTCCTGGCAACTCAAAACTGAGATCTTACCCCATAGTCAAAACAACTAACAATTCGCTAAACATTTACGGTCATTTTCCTTAATCTTCATCTCGTTGGCGGTTCTTCACTTTCATTTGGGGAATGCTTATGCGTGAATAAAACATTTTGAACTACTAATCAGCGCATATAACCTTTCACCACGATGTCGGTGTAATTTCTTGACTGATTTGGAGTCGAATTGGAAACGAACTCGAGGAGAGTAAGCAAGAAGAGAACGTTCTGAAAACGTAGTTATCAAGCCTCATTTCTGTTTGGTATAACTAGTTGTCATAGTTCATTTCGCAGGTACTTATTCTTCTCAAAAGGTTGCAGCATTTGTTTAACAGCGGTGATAGGAGGTAGTTCTGTGATAACCGCATTAATTTCAGCGGAGAGGCTTCGCAAGAATCCTTTCGTATCAATATCCCCAGCCTGCAAAAGATTACACCTCGCCTGGAAATGGAAGCCATTTGCGCCGTCGGGGCTAAAATCAGTTAACTTGGAAGTCACCTCGATGCAGAATAGGTGCACTGTAGAAGGATAGTCAATATGCAATGGAGAATCAGTCGGGGGGCATTCTTTCAGTAAATTAGTAGCAAACGTAGGGTGTGTTTGATTCTCACGATGAAAGAAGTTCACGTCTAGCAGAAAGTGACAGCCTTTAAAAAACTGCTTCTTTCTTATTTCATACATAGCAGCGTTTGCGCTACATTCTGCAAGCCAGTGTGTGAAAGTGAAGCATGCGCAACCTAAATTTGCTTGATTTACACTGAAATAAAAACTAGATGAAAAAGAGGGTTGATTCCAGGCAGTAGAAGCGAATACGGCAGACCCCAAAGTGCCGGATACAAATGAAATTAAAAACAGGAGACTGCTAAAAGATAAAGCAAAAATTAGGTATTTTTATTGGTTGCACCAGTGGACCAATTAGAAAGGGGAAAATATGTCGTTTTCGTGCGCAATCCCGATGCATATTTAGTGCACCACTTGGAGAAAGTCACTTCCGAAGTGCTATTCCATCAGCATCATGGTTAGGTCATAGCGACTGGAGTCTACTGCCTACCAGCGAGAGATGGTCCAGTAAAAACTGCGACTAGAGTATGAGGGGCAAGCTGCAAACTACCAGCCAATTGTGGTTGCGCTAGCACCAGCACCACCAAGAGCTAATTAAATAGCAGGAACAGAAAGAGCAACAGCACCAACAGTAAACGAAAACAGCTTAGATTGCAGACAACAGTCTGTGTTAAGATGACAACAGCGACAATGAGAGTGGCAGCGTCTTCCAATTGTTGCGCACTTTTCACAGGTGGGTAGATTAAATAACAGACTGATAAAATGTCAACAACATAATCTTTCCATATGGTCAACATAACAGAAATTGCTCCTGCCTCTCCCTCACGAAGAAGAAACCAGCCTGCCACCCAGAATTAACATCTCAGCCTTCCTCATTCTTGCAGTGCATATCAGATGACACGAAAGCAAGCGTTGATTACAGCACAACACAACAAAATCCATAGCATGAACGTTCCCTGCGTGCTAAAACTTCACTTCTAGCAATAAACCATTTCATACCATAGTGCGGGGGGAGGAGTAAAAATAAAGGGTAGATAAGAGGCCAACAATCAACTTTGCCAACCAGTCAGTCCTGCATCCGGACGTCCAGCCAGCCAAATTGTTGGTGGTTAAACTTCTCCGGTCAGTAGCCTCCTGCGTTAACTATAGCAATCGGCAGTCGGTAGGGAGAAGTAAAACAGGAACAGTCGTGATGTGTCGAGTTAAGCCGAGTCCGGTGCTGCCCAATTAAACAGAGTATAGTGAAGTAGGGGAAAACAAAGTGAAAATTGTGGTGATCCGCCGCATTATTCCTTTCGCAGATCCACCTATTCCCCGCTGCATCGTTCCATCTATCCTGCAGCCATCCCTTTACCTAGTAACGCTATTTTAAGCAATCACTTACTTCTGCGCCTACTTTTTCGCATCATCTCCGGCTGACGGCTGACTGCATTCTCCATTTCCTTCCTTCCATAACTATCTGGTCGCAAACATCTCCATCCTCAATACTAACTATCAATGGCCTCAAATAGACCTCACACCAACAATAACAGTAAATGCAACCTCACCACGTGCTTCCTAGACTTCGTCCAACATGCCACTGAATTCTAATCCAATCATGCAGAATTCTTTCGTTCCACTCTATGCCAATCCAAATCAATGCAAAGCTATTCATTACATAGCATTGCAATCCAATGTAATACAATATAGGCTGATAAGCTGCAAATCACGGTGAACAAATCAGACCTGAACTCCAAGATTGAGAAAGGAAATGAGGTAGCCACATAGATGTGCTTACGAGAAAGACTCTATAAAATGTAAGTCGAGACATAGTAGAGTCTACACATCACATAGGATAAACATACGAGAGAGAAAGAAGAATAGAGGTAGCCACAGAGAGACTTGGGAGAGGAAGAACATAACAAGTAACTGAAAAGCGCAACGCTTCCTGAAACACCCAGATTAAAGGAACTAGACGCTGCTACCACTATGACGTTGACATTGAATTAAGCTGGATCTAATTACCTCCAATGAATTGAGTTAGAACCAACCTTCCCTCCATTCCTCCTAGTCCACCTCTTCTCCACACAAACAAAAACAGTCTGCCACCTCGAAGTCTACACCTCAGCCCTCTTCACGCGTCTCCTCATCCTTCTTGCGTTGAACATAGCACAGGGAACACCGCAAAATAGTCCTGGAATGACAACGTATCACAATTCATCACATCGCTGTCCCGTGTGTGCTACGACTCGGAAGCCACTTTCCTTGTCACGTTGTAGGAAAGAAAACAAAACACAGGGCAGTGTATTACTTTGCAAGATATTAGTCCAACAATTTACTCCGTCCAGTTGCTCAATCAGTTAGGAATCTAATAGATTATGCAAATGGCCAGTAGATAACATTGAACGTTTGCCACGGCTGTAGCCACGACCGCGGCTTAGAGGAAATGGGGGAAAAGGGAGGACGAATGGATTTGCAAGCAGGTTGTTAGCAGATTGCTATCGCCCGAGCGTGTCGTGTAAGCGGATCCGGGAACATGGAGAACAAGATCTTATCACTCGAATACGAAATTGACCAGCTGCAACTATCTACAGAACCAACTGCCACTACAGTCATGTCACGTCCATTCCAATCATTCACCTTATCAATGTAATAAGCGTTACAACACATGCAACCCCCTCACTGCCTCTACCTCTGACTGCTTCCATCCAGCCCGCTTCAGTCGTCCGCACCAAAAAGTAATGGTTGATTTGGCAATAGCATAGCCGACATTACATCCACCTCCTTTCGCACCCTCACCAAAGCCATATAGGTACCAGCTGTAACATCTCCAGCACGAGTTACTGTAGAAACAGCAACAGTATCACAACTAAACGGAACCGGCTTCACCTGTGTTACGAGGGCGACAACGACAAGGACAGGTTTGGCGTCTTACAGCAGTGGAGTACTTTCCTATGGCAGGTGAGTTGGCTGAGAGGCAGAAAAATGGCGAACCGGTGAGAGGTAAAGCGAAAGAGGGAGAAGGTGAGGGAGATATCCGCAAAGTTGCTGTTGAAAGGAGAAAACGATATTTCAGTGGAGACAGACTAGACTTCACGCATCCCATCACAAAGCACTCAGACCAAAATGCAAAAAAGCCGCAATCTGAAAACTCTTGGCCACTTCCTCACAAGGGCAACCGGTTTGCCACTTCAAAGTCCGCACCTCAACCCGCTTCCTCTCAATTACAGTGTTAACATCTTATTGTCTTCGCGCGCTTCTCATCAGAAGGTAGGTCAAATGGCAGGCTGATAAACAGCCAAACAGATTGAATGACAGCCGTGATGATGCAGCGGACACGCACACACACGCAGCAGAAGGTTGAATAATAGACATTGCCGCATGGAGGCGTTTGGGGGAGGGAGAACAAAGCAAGCTAGTCGAGATGGACCAAAGTGCAGACCTCGCATCGCTCAGCAATCAGCCATCAGCAATCAGAAAGGATACAACCACTATATTTTTCGGCATTGAATCAAACCAGCTCCAATCACCTCACATCAAGTGAGGAGTTAGGGCCAGCTTACTCTCCTTACTGTTCATTTCTTCACCTCTGCTTCCTCAGTCTCCGATTCTATCTTACCACAAGAAAAACAGACCGCCACTTTAATGTCTTCGCCTCAGCCACCGCCACCATCATCATCACCCCATCCTTTCTTTGAAATCGACATTGCAACGGAGACACCACAAGACACTCTATCACATGGCTGTTTAATGCTTGCCACAACTCCACTACTCGCAATAATTCATTCACAATTGGGAGCCAATTGTTACGCTATAATGTAAGGTGGGAAAGAGAACGGAATAAGAGGAATCAAAGCACAATGCAGTACGTCGCAATGCACGAGTCCATCAGTCTACCCCACCAATCAGTCAGCTCGTTAGAAATCAATCTGAAAGGGAAAAAGCCTACAAATCCGGGGCCTCCTGTGTTGGCCTAAGCAATACGCACCTCTCAACGAGATACAACCCAGCGGAACACAAGGAGGAAAATGTAGTCAAGTGGAGACCTTTTTGATCTAGTTCAGTAAAGTGGGGCAGATTAAAATTAGGCACGGTAAATATGGAGTTGCGATTACGTTCCTTTTCTGACTAATGCCACTATTTGCAGCCGTGAAACATGAACTTCAGCACTAAAACGCCTCCGAAATGAGCAACTAGACGACTAAACATCAAAAGCACATCTTATTCCAACTTCAAACTTGCGATGGTTAATGCCGATTCATTCGAAATAATATGCGAATTCCATCATACTGCATTAAAAAACTTTCAACACCCGAAGGGATATAACAAAATTCAATAAAAATACCGTTAATAAAACTCACCCCTAGCCTGAAAAAAGGGCTCTTGTTCAACCTGACTCACTGCCATGTCCCCAATGATTCCGATGTCCGTAGTCAGCATTCGCAACTCAGCATTTATCTGGGTACCGATCATGTAGTGGATTGGGAGGAAAGAAAGACGGTGAAAAAGAAATTGGCATTCAAATGCAGGCTGTCAGCATATCCTCACCGTCGGGCCGTGCCGTTCAAGCCAATAGAGGAATATGGAGTCAATACACACGGATACCACCAGATGCCACAATCCACAATTCTAGTACGATTATAATCAAATTCATGTCCATCCACTTCATTTGCCTTTCAAACGCAAGAAGCATTGCTCCTGCCTGATTCAGTCGATCGCTGTAATAAGGGAGGTAATAGGTAACACTTGCATCGCTAAAATTGCATCCACCTTTGCACCATTGTTCTACTCCTATTTCACTTGCATTGTGACGGAGGCCACACAAATACCAGTTGTAGCACGTGAGACACAAGTTGGAGCAACACCACCACCATCAACAGCTACATTAACAACAACAGCAGTAGCACCCCTACAGTAAACTCTAACAGCTTCAATTCGTCGACAGCCCCTGTAGCGAAGAAGATATTAACAATGATAATGTCGGCCTCTTGCAATCGTCGCGTACTTCTTACTGCCGACAATTTGCGAACTACCATGAATGAGTCGAACATGATCTCCACGATTCAACACACTCATTGACAATGCAGGGGACATAGGTAGTGAGGGGTAGAAAAGGCGAGGAGAGAGAAATAGCCACATTGATGCAATCGGAAAGGTGATTTTAGAGACCGCAGTCCACACATGGCATCACATCGGATATCACTCGTCCGAAGAAGACGAAGTAGGAACACAATCACCACTGCTCTTGCAGCGAGCCGAAGCCCTTGTCTCACCCTCAAACAGGGGTAGGATCCTGCCGCCTCACAGTCTAAACATCAACACTATTCATCCTCATCTTCACCCTCCACTTACCATTTCGGCACTGCATAGGAGACAACGCCAAAGAAGATGAGAATTACAATACAACATAATCCATTACATAGCTGTCCCATGCGTGCTGCAACTTCACCTCTTGTAACAATTCATTCACATTTGGAAGCCGAGTTTCATACCATTGTACGGGAAGGAAAAGTGGGCTTAAGAGAAGAAAACAAAGCGCAAAGCAAGGATTTGCAAGACACGAGATTAGCTATTTACCACCGAAGCAGAACCACCAACGGCGGCAGGATCAGGATCAACAAAGCAAAAAGCTAAAGGAAGCAGCCTAGATACGGATAGTAGCCTGCGCCAGGAGGACAACAGCAACAATGCGACAGGTGTCGTTTTGCAATCGACTCGCACTTTCCGCTGATAGGTAGATCAACTGACAGGCTGACAAAGTGCAAAGTATTGTGACCAAATCAAATATGATCTCAACGATTGAATTCATTCATTTGTAATGCAGCGTATGCAAACTGTGAGGCAAAGGGAGAAAGAAGATGCGCATCGGCATGCAGATCCTTTAGATGAAATGGCGCTCCCAGCTACTCAAATCCAACATCCTCCTCTAATAAACAATTTGAATCTATTCTGACGATCTATGACTGACATTCTGCCTGCCCCCACCTGACTGCGGTCGTCTGAGCTAACAATTCATGCGTCTGTCAGTAGTTGCATTGTCAACACCACATCCACCTCACCTGCCTCCTCAACCTGTTGTATCCTGACTGTAGCACATGCGGCACCAGTTGCGACAGCGGCGAAACTGCAAGCACCACCGCTGCTGTGATACGTGCAATACCGACACTGACAGTGTTGGAGTCTTGCAATTGGCGCGCGATTCCCACAGACAGGTAGATCAACTGACAGACTGGCAAACTGCGAACAACTGTGAGCACATCAAGCACCAGACCCATCATTCAATTCACTCAATGACGATGTAGAAAAGACATGCGCGCTCAAACAAGTTAAAGTGGAGAAAGGGCGAAAGATAACCATATCAGTGCAGGCAGGAGAGGGGAAACATGGCAAGTTAGTTTACAAGCGGAAGCGAATTTTTATGCCACTGTGCAAGGTTTCGCAACACACGAGACCAACAATTCATCACCTCCAATTAGTCAAGCCGCCAGCCAGCAGGTCAATCAGCAGTCTCCCTGCAACGCGACGCTGATTAGCAGGGCAGTGTCCGAACCACGTAGCAGAGTGCAGCCGATCCGATTCGATGAAATCGTCGTAGTTGAGGCATCCATCCCATATCCACATATTAACTTATTCTTTTGCATTTCAGATTTGAGGAAATCCCCTTCTCAGAGTTGCTTTTCTTCCGATGGCACAGAATATCATCTTCAATTCGCGTTCCTTCCTTATTTGGCAGAGCAATCAGATAGTCTGTGTTACTCTACATCTTACCGTGTATTTCGCTCCAAAAATACCGCCAACGCAGTAGAAGTTACCGTCAGCAAGAATCTCAAAAGTCCACCCTTTGATATGAACGACACATTGATTACAAACGCCGTGCATATCTCGATGTCGTTCCACTTCGAAAGCCAATGTGTCACACATCATACAAGTCAAAATTGCTTTACCTCACAAGGTGGACCTGGTAGAGGAATAGCATAACAAGTGGGTCGATGCAGACTTGAGCCCGCACACCTTTTGGGATCGTGAAGCACATAGTTCTAAATGCAGAAACGTTACAACTGGTAGAGACAAGGAAGTGGATCGAACCAGCTTCAATCATCTCGCATCAAATAAATTACGACCACTTCGCTCCCCTTCTCTCCGTCTCCTCGCAACAAAATGTCTGACGCCTCAGAGTGTAGACCCAAGCCCTTTCCATCCTCTTCCTCATGTTTATACGCATCCTTTACCGCCTACATCCCCTCTACCTCTTGTTGAGTGAAGCAGATCTACACAAAAATCCTTTAGATGAAACCATGCTTCAAGAGCCAAAACAACCAAGACTATATTCCAAAAACAACACCATCAAGCATCTATTGTCTTCTTGATCAATTTCCTCCTCTTTGACCGTTTCTCCTTTTCCTTTAGGGAGTGTTTATTTGTAAACATAATATGTTCACCGATTAATCAACAGACACAACCGACATTACCGTGTCTTGACCAATTTCAAGTCGATGTAGACAAGAACTCGGAGACATCAAAATTGGAAGCTATTGACTGCATGGAGTTATCAAAGACGCATTGCTAATTGGCAAAACTGGTTATTATAGTCTAGCTGGTAGACACCCCTTCTTTCTACAATACGGTGGTCTTTGCCCGTTTAATTGAAAGGAGGTAATTCTGTCCTAGTCCTTGCTTTCCATTTGCATAAATACCACTGAGCCTACGAATGTGTGCATATTAACAGGAGGTAGCGGCCGCCAGCAATACAGTAATACGTGCAGTGGATCCCTCCGGAAGTCGTCTCGATGCAGAATAGGTATACCAACGAACCATAGTCAATATGTAAGGGGGAATCAGTCGAGTGAGCTTTTTTAGTAAATCAGCAATGACGTTCAGCAGAAAGTGGCAGGCTTTGGAAAGAAACAGTAACGCCAACAGCATAAGTATGAATTAAAACTGCTTTGTTTCGATCAGCGGAAACAATAAGAGCTTTGGCATTTTGGTGGATAGATCAACCAGCGAGCTGACAAGCTATTGACCAATGCATTGACAAGGCATCGCACACACAACGCAAGATTCAAATAGATAAGAGGAGGAGGGGTGGGGAGTAGGATTATAATAACAACTTGGCCGATACACTGCATTGAACCGCCATGCATGCAGTTCAAATGGAAGAGGCGCAACAACCGCTCAAGCCTTTGCATTGGATCAAAAAGCTTCGATTATCTCCGCTAAAATGAGCCCAGACCACTCGTATCTCCAAGCATCCTACGCCACCTCGACCGCCCAACGATGGAAACAGTTCGTCATCTCGATGTCTACACCGCCGTCTTCTACATCCTCAGCCTCGTTTTCATCCGTAACCCGCTCCTTGCAAGCAACATTGCATACGACACGGCACAAATGAAATTGCCAATAACAGCACAACTCACTCCACTGCATGGCTGTCCTGCCTGTGCTACATATACACCTCTTGCGGAAATTCATTTAAAAAAGGGAGACAATTTTCGTGCCATTGTGCTGGAATGTAAAATGCACGCAACTGGAGAAAACAAACCACAACGCAAGGATTCACGAGGCGCGAGTTTAGCTACTTACTTCAACTACTTGTTCAGACACTCAATGAGTTTATGGTCAACTCCCTCCTTTCAAAGGTTTCCTCTGATAAATGCTGCAATCAGCACTCAGCAACGTAATGTAATGCAGCTCACTGAGGCAGAGGGAAGCAAGAACAATCGAGTAATGTCAAGTTCAGTCCAGTCAAGAAGAGTAACATAAAACAGGCAATACGAAGTGTTCTCCT